>NC_085868.1:55677927-55680427 GCF_034702125.1 Engraulis encrasicolus | reverse complement strand
GTTGAAACACACACTAACGAGCCCTAACGAGCACTAACGAGCCCTAACGAACCACCCAATTAACTAGCAGCCTCTTTCATACCTGCCCTAAAAGCACACGCACACCCACCGACCCAAAGTGTCCCTAGAACACACACAAATAGCACGGTGTGTGTGTGTGTGTGTGTGTGTGTGTGTGTGTGTGTGTGGTGTACTGTACATACGTGTATATATAGAGATGTTGTGTCCCAGAGTGCTCCCTGTAGTGTGTGTGTGTGCGGCAGAGAGGCTTAAGGCGGCTCTATTGGGTGTGTGTGTGTGTGTGTGTGTGTGTGTGTGTGTGTGTGTGTGTGTGTGTGTGTGTGTGTGTGTGTGTGTGTGTGTGTGTGTGTGTGTGTGTGTGTGTGTGTGTGTGTGTGTGTTCTGTGCTCTACAAAGCCACCGTGGGATGAGTCATCTATTTATGTGAACAACAACTATACTGAGCGCGCGCACACACACACACTTTACTATACTGAACTGACACGTCACCCAGCCATAAATATGTTCTAGGAAAAACACACACACACACACACACACACAACCCCCCGCCCACTCCCCACACAAACATACATGTTCAAGCACACACACAATGTTCTCTCTCGCACACACACATTAAAACACACACACACACATGCAGACACATGGGCTGGCCAGTTTTTACCCATTCTTTGTCTAAATCCACTGTGGCTGTTCACACACACAAACACCAGCGGTCACTTCATACATGTGTACAGCTGCACACAAACGTGAACACACACATTTCCAGTGCCCCCCCCCCCATCTGTCAAGAAAGAACTTCTCCTATCATCTCCTGATGGACAGACCTTAAACCTCAAACGTCTTCTCACTGTGAAAAACACACACACACCCTATGTGGACTAGCAGCACAACACCATTGCCCCCCCTTACCCCTCTTGAGGAGTCAACAGTGTCAACATGTTCATATCTCCTTGGACAGACCTTCAAATGTCTTCTCACTGTTAAAAGCAACACACACACACACCCTTGTTTGAGGACCACCAGTGCGCTCGCAGCATCTCAATGTTCCTCCACAAACCCAGAAAGCCACCAACGCCAACGTCTATTGGACACATCCCAGTCAAACGCCTCCTGATTGTTAAACACATCAACGCCACCGTCACACTGCTTCACGTTCCCAGGCCACCAGACCCAATGTTTGATGAACATGCCCCATCTTTTCAAAAAAGGGAGTCCAAGGCACTCTTCTTGTGGAAAAATATTAAAAAGCCTTTATTGAAACATGGCTAAAAAGTTTTAAAGCATGGGAGCAGAGACCCACCCCATGCCCCATCTTTGCTTTGACCACCACTCCAGTGTTTGATGAACATGCCCATCCGAGTTTCTGAACATGCCCATCCGAGTTTCTGAACATGCCCACCTGAGTTTCTGAACACCCCCACCCAAGTTTCTGATTATTCCCACCTTTGCTTTGCCCACCCAGTGCTGTGACGGTCATAGCATCTCAGTGCCGGACATAAGTACTGCAAGTCCCCTGGTCTCCCACAAACCCCGAAAGCCACCAATGTCCCGCTGTACTATACACACCTGTATGGACCCACAAACCCCGAAAGCCACCAGTGATCATCTACACACTCAGCCCTGTCATGGGCCAACAGTACTCGAAACCATCACCATTTGAGGACTACCAGTGCAAGTCTGAACAACACCCCCCACCCCCCTCAAACACGTCCCGAAAGCCCCCAGTGTTCCCTCTATACAGTGTCCCTCTGTGAACAAAAGCATCGGCTAAGTGTAGTGTAATATCTACACTCCCCTGCATGGACAACAATGCCCTCCCTCCTCCCTAAGGGGCCAATAGTACGTCTTCACACCACACGCCACCCCACCCCACCCCTACAAGTGTTTCTGGTGTCCAAGTAAAGCACTGCCCAAGTCCACAGCACCCCAAACCTCCATGGCCACCAGCAGGGTTCTCACACACAGCACCCCCTCACGCCTGGCGTAAGCAGGAAGTCCGTTCATCTCATTGGCTAGATGTTTGTTTCTGAGGAGGAGAACAAAAGGAGGAGAGGAGGAGGAGGAGAGAAGCAGAGGAGGAGGAGGAGGAGGAGAAGGAGAGGAGAGAGGAGAGAGGAGGAGGAGGAGAGAGGTGGAGGAGGTGGGGTGGGGTGGAGGAGGTTTGGCGGGGTGGGGTGTGCACTGCGGTGCTTTTGTCTCGCTCAGCAAACCTGCCAACCTGTTTTAGAAACACACACACACACACACACACACACACACACACACACACACACACACACACACACACGGAGGCAGCCTGCCCTGTGAGTCGAATCGCTCGGTATCAAACCCCACCCTCGTGAAGCGAAGCGATCACACTCACATTCTGAAGCCATCACACTCACGTTATGAAGCGATCACACTCACGTTATGAAGCGATCACACTCCCCCCAAAAAAACAACAAACAATCATGCTCACCCCTCTCTCCTCTGAAAGAGA
>NC_085868.1:55642927-55672927 GCF_034702125.1 Engraulis encrasicolus | reverse complement strand
AATCTACTACCCCGTTTTTTAAAAACCCAAGAATGTGAACAATATTTTGTGGCTTTTTTGTATTCTTCATAGATCTATTTTTTACCACGCGTCTTTAATGTGTTTTTGTACAACTCATGGGTGGAATACAATGAACGCTTCATGTTACTCGGTGGCGATGGACTTAAGCGTTTGCCAATTGCGGAATTTTTCTATATCCTTCTTGTCGTCCGTGTTGGGCACTGACAATTCCACAACCACAGCGGTCAGACTTGACAATAGGTAAATATACACACAGACAAACACACCAAATGTCATGAGTAAGCATTCGCAGACCAAACAGCAACATTACACGGCATCTATGGCGCTGTAGCCTGTACTGGGGCTGAGATTGCGGTCTGTCTGTTTTGACCCCAATGCGCTTAGCGGAGCGAGCGAGCGAATGAATGAATGAATGAATGAAATCCGATATTGCTTTTCGGACCAGATGTGTGTTTGTTGATGGCATTTGCTTTAATCCGCTGCTGCTTGGGGCTCTGTGGTGGTGTTGGTGATGGTCTCGGTCACTCTGTGTTGTTTGTGTGGCTGCCTGGGCAGCTAAAACGGCTGCATCATTGTTGTCGGCCAGAGCAGCGTAGCGCAGCGCAGGAGAGTGCTGCAGTTCCCATAGCCGTGCCAGCATCACCCCATTGGCTGCTCTGTGCTGTCCTGTCCTGTCCTGTCCTCCGCTATTCACCCTGACTGGCATAACGCTACACAGTGGAGGAGAAAAACACCTCACTGCGCTGCGGACAATTAAGCGCTTTCGTTTCTCCATTTGCATTGTTGCGCTCATACACTTGGATGTTATTCTGGATGATTTAGGTAGGCCTACATCTATGTTTGCCGGATGCTATTTTAATAGAGCCTGTACCTCACCGTGGACTTGTGAACGCGTTATTTGGCTGGTCAGAGCCACTGCGGTACAGTACAGCGGGATGCTGTTGGTCTGTCCGTACCAGCCTGCCGCTCTGCTCTGCTCGCCTATGGAACACGCTGTTCCGGACTCCATACATTACACAACTGGGTTATTCGCTAGCGGAGAATAAAGCGGCGGATGGGACAGCGCGTTTGTGTAGGCGGATGGAATCGGACACATCGCACGCATTTAATGCTGACAAAGCGAAAATTTGATGAGCTCGAACGAATGAATGAATGTATGAATGAATGAATGAATGTGATTGAAGTGATAAAGGAGAGGACGGGAGAACATGCATTAATGTGTCCTCTGTTTCCTCTTTTCTTTCTCTCTCTTCTCTGCAGCTCTTCGGGTGCCAGTGTGGTTGCTATTGATAACAAGATCGAGCAAGCCATGGTAAGTGTCTCTCTCTCTCTAAAAGCATTTCCCACGCTAGACTATAGGGATATATCATGTCCATTTCATCGTGTTTGTTTAGTCTCAATCGGTATTTAGATCGCTATCTAGCTCAGCGCGCTCATGCGTGCTGTTATCACAAATCGCCTCCAGATTAACCGTGCGATTGGGTGGCAGCGTTACGTAATTGTACGTATTAGACATAAAAGAAAGTGCATCAGCGATGTATGCTTCATGTTCCCGACCCAGCTGACAGCTCTTATTGTCTTTCTGTAATGTAATGCAATGTTGAGTGAGTGTGTGTTGGTGTTTGCTACCCAAGTCATATTGTGCTGCTGGTTGAGGTCTTACCTGCATGTTATTTGTTTCATTTCCCCATACGAAATGTCTGGGAATTTACCGTAAGACACGTGATTACCTTTTACAATGGTGCTTAGGTGGTTCCGGTTTCGATTTACTATGTCAGAGGTAGCGTGCAGTTCACTTGTCAATTTAAGTGGTGTGCAGCAAGAGACAGGTGTTCGCCCTCAAAGCTCACCATGAACTTTTTTGGCCACTTGAATGTCCTCGATTCACAACTGCAACACAGAACGTGCCGTTTGCGCGCTGAAAGGAGAATAAAAGCAAAACAAGCATCTGGTCAAGTTTTGGCAGAGTGTCTGCTAGACTTTTTATTGTTGTTGAAGTTGAGACTGTTCTGCGCGCCTGCTCTGTCTGTCTGCGTGCGTGTGCGTGTCCGTTGGTTGCTGTTGCTAGGCAAAGAGGGCGCCATCGCACAGACACGCACCGGTATAAATAACTGGGCTCCGCGCGCTTAGCCCCGCCCCTCCCCTCCGCGCGGCGTGGAAGCAGGAACATTTTGTACTTTTTTGACTCTCCCTCCTGAAGGCCCGCGGATGCACGGTTTGCCACCGAGCCCAGCCTGCCCTGTCTCGCGCCCAAATGCCGTTACACAGCACGACACGCACCCCTCCCAAAACACACACACACACCCAGTCAACCTGCTCTCCCAGGGATGAGGAATGGAAATGGATACCCTAAACACGGGCACGGCGGTGGCACTTTAATTTTTGTGAGAAAGTTTTTAGGGAGGGGGTGATGGGGTCTGTGTTAGTTTGTTTGGGCTACTGTAATTGCCCTGAACAATGAGGGATGTCCCTTGGGGAAGGCATTGAACACTTGCAGAGCACAATGAATGGACATTTTATTATAGGGACAAATTCATTAAGTGGATAAAGTATTTTGGTGCATTTTGCCCTGAGTATGGGAATGTATAGCGTACCATAGTGGAGCGGTATAGAGAGGGTTGTCTTTAGCAGGGAGGGGGCAGAGAGAGCCGTATAGACCTCTATACGAACCTTATGTAACTTTTATACACAATGAAGCGTTCCTAGGCATTCCTATCCAACATTTCATCTCTAGACATGGGGCATTAGTAGCATTATAAAACATTCGGTATTAGAGCTGACAAATAAATTAACTCTCCTAGACATTTGCACATATTGTTCTGCACATTTCCTGCGCACTTTGCTTGCAACTGTCCTCTATTGTAAGGTGCTTTGGATGAGAGTGTCTGCCAAATGTATTGTAATGTAGTGTAATGTAATGTAATCTAATGGGAAGCAGTGAGCTGGTGTTCTGCAATGCCATAATATGTTCATCACCTAACATCACTTTATGTTTAGTCATCGCTTTGCTCTCCAGGAAAAATCAAGTCTCTGTGAAGAGACACGATGTACTAACTAACTGATTAGCGAACCCTGGTCACTGTGGCTAGTGGTATTCACCATTCCAAAGCGACTAACAATCAAGGACATATGGCATACAACACACGCAGATACAAAGTGCACAGGAAATGACAGAGAGAAACTCCGATATTATCAATTGATTAATGTGGGTCAGTGACTTTCTTTTTGGGGGGAGGAGGGGGGGGGACTGGTAGACATCAGGTTGTACAACCACAGCTAATGCCCATACATTAATTACTAATTGGCAATTATAGTACTGTAATGAATATGCTTCTCAGATAATCCACTAAAAACAACAACTGAAAATAATTGAATCAATGCAATAGCAGCATCAGCTGTGGTTGATGTGTGCTGCTACTAAAACACCATTGACTGACTCGTTTGTGGGAAATGACAGAATGTAGTTTACTCTGATGTGTTAAGAATAAGCCACCTGTCGTACTCACTAGTGAGAATGAACTAGTTTGTATTTAATTATTAATTATTATTTATTAATTATTAATTAATTGTTAATTACCAGCTGCACCAGAGCTGAGCTGTAGCAGCATTTTGGTTGTTTTGCAGGTGGTTATGTCTGGCCTTGGGACACCACACACACACACACACACACACACACAGGCGCGCATTATAGCAGCATTTGGCCGGGGTGCAGGTGGTGATTTCGAGCCTTGGGACACGATGTTCTAAGCCGTCTGCCGTCTCGCTCTCTTGTCCCAAGCTGGATGTCCGTCAGCTAACCTTTACATTGGCCCTCGCTACTGCCCTACCCAGGAGCTGGGTTGACACAACCAGGGAGCTGGGTTAACACAACCAGGGAGCTAAATTAACACCAGCAAACCGGCCAAATGCTGCTGCTGAAAATTCATTTTGGCTATTAGAAAACAAAGCTTATTAGCCAGTCATTGGCTTGTGACTATCTCCAAAATGTGAAGGTCCAAAAAGAAGGTTCCTTGTTAAAAGTGGTAGTCAGAATGATCCGAGGCACACTGATCTTAGTGAAAAAAAAGTTTAAAAAAGCTTACTAGCCATTTTGACTGATAGTGTCTGTTTGGCTAGTACTATTAACGTCTCCTAGACAAATTTGGCTAGTGAGAATAAAATTAAATTCATGTAACCCTTACGCTGGGCTGGATAACAGTAGCCCAACGCTGGGCTGGGTAACAGTAGCCCAACGTTGAGTCAACACTTTCCTTTGTCTCCCCTTATCACAGCCTCTGCATAGAGCGCGTAACGTTTAACTAGCACGCGCACACACTCGCACATGCTCGCGCGCACGCACACCCACGAGCACACATAAAGACACACACACACACACACACACACACACACCGCACTCCTCCGGGCCTCCTCCGCTCAGCAGTTAACGGCTCCTTCCCTTCCCTGTTCCCTGCCGCTGTACATCGTGTTCACTTGTTCTTTCTTCTTCTTTTTAAATCATAATGATGAACAGCATCATTAACTACCCCCCTCCAGCTGTCTCTCCCTCCTCTGGAAATGCTGGAGAGCCACAGAGCATTTTGTCAATTTGTTATTTTTATCTTTTTATTTTTTTAATTTGATTAGAAGCTACTTCGTTAATAGTCTCCTAATGTGCTCTCCTCTGCTTTCCTCTCTCCTCTCCTCTCCTCTTCTCTCCTCTCCTCTCCTCTTCTCTCCTCTCCTCTCCTCTCCTCTCCTCTCCTCTCCTCTCCTCTCCTCTCCTCTCCTCTCCTCTCCTCTCCTCTCCTCTGCTTTCCTCTCTCCTCTCCTCTCCTCTCCTCTCCTCTCCTCTCTCCTCTCCTCTCCTCTCCTCTGCTTTCCTCTCTCCTCTCCTCTCCTCTCCTCTCCTCTCCTCTCCTCTCCCGTCCTCTCCTCTCCTCCCCTCTCCTCTTCTCTCCACTCCCGTCCTCTTCTGTCCTCTCCTCTCCTCTGCTTTCCTCTCTCCTCTCCTCTCCTCTGCTTTCCTCTCTCCTCTCCTCTCCTCTCCTCTCCTCTGCTTTCCTCTCTCCTCTCCTCTCCTCTCCTCTCCTCCCCTCTCCTCCCCTCTCCTCTCCTCTCCTCTCCTCTCCTCTCCTCTCCTCTCTTCTCCTCTCCTCTCCTCTGCTTTCCTCTCTCCTCTCCTCTCCTCTGCTTTCCTCTGTCATCTCCTCTCCTCTCCTCTCCTCTCCTCTGCTTTCCTCTCTCCTCTCTCCTCTCATCTCCTCTCTTCTCTTCTCTTCTCTTCTCTTCTCTTCTCTTCTCTTCTCTTCCCCTCTCCTCTCCTCTACTCCCCTCTCCTCTCCTCTCCTCTCCTCTCCTCTGCTTTCCTCTCTCCTCTCCTCTCCTCTCCTCTCTCCTCTCCTCTCCTCTCCTCTCCTCTCCTCTCCCGTCCTCTCCTCTCCTCCCCTCTCCTCTTCTCTCCCCTCCCGTCCTCTTCTGTCCTCTCCTCTCCTCTGCTTTCCTCTCTCCTCTCCTCTCCTCTCTCTTCTCCTCTCCTCTCCTCTCCTCTCCTCTCCTCTCCTCTCCTCTCCTCTCCTCTCCTCTTCTCTTCTCTTCTCTTCTCTTCTCTTCTCTTCTCTTCTCTTCTCTTCTCTTCCCTTCCCTTCCCTTCCCTTCCCTTCCCTTCCCTTCCCTTCCCTTCTCCTCTCCTCTCCTCTCCTCTCCTCTCCTCTCCTCTCCTCTCCTCTCCTCTCCTCTCCTCTCCTCTCCTCTCCTCTGCTCTGCTCTCCTCTCCTCTCCTCTCCTCTGCTCCTGGTTGAAAAGCGACCTAATATTTTGTTATTCAGAAGAGAGTAAGTTAAAGGGAGCCTAGGTAACATTGTGTACTTTTCGCGTGAAAATTAGCTGGAGGGGACTTAAAGTACATCATTTGCCAAAAAAGAAACAAAACAGTTTTATGACCTCGTAGATGTTGGGCCGCCATCTTGGCAGGCATCTCTCGGCACATGAGGGCGGGGACAGCAGAAGCGCGAGAGGTTCCCGAGGGCGGGGGCAGTGTGGGCGCGAGAGGTTCCCGCGCTATTCATTACATTACATTACATTGCATTTGGCAGAGGCTTTATAACCAATCCGCATCCCATCCCATCGCAGCCTCCCCTGCCAACGCTGTCCAATGTTAGTCCGTTCATAGAACGCAAACACATCCACGCACTAAACAAAATGGGCTTAAATTATATTTTCATGTTGCAACGTGTACGTGTCCGTGTTGTTGCTCGCTGGCCCGTCCATGCGCCACGGTGACCCCTGCTTTGGTGTGAAAGGAATCTCTTTTCATATTCTAACCGTTTAGGACTGAGCACGGATACATTCAGACACGTCTCACCTACACCCTGTGTTTGCAGTTTGCATGTACCATCGGGGACTTGACTGCATATCACAGCTTTAAGTCTCATAGCGTGTAACTAGTGTAACGTTTAACTTTTCCTCTCCAGGACATGGTGACGAGCCTTATGATGTGCACGGCTTAAATTAATGTATCTCTGTCTCTCCCTCTCTCTCTCCTCCCCTCTCCCTCTCTCCTCTTTCCCCTCTCTCCTCCTCTCCCCTCTCTCCTCTCTACTCTCCCCTCTCTACTCTCCCCTCTCTTTCTCTCCTCCTCTCCTCTCCTCCTCCTCCTCTCTCCCCTCTCTCCTCCTCCTCCTCCTCTCTCCTCTCCTCTCCTCCTCCTCCTCCTCAGGACCTGGTAAAGAGCCACCTGATGTACGCGGTGCGTGAGGAGGTGGAGGTGCTGAAGGAGCAGATCAAGGAGCTGATCGACAGGAACTCCCAGCTGGAGCAGGAGAACAACCTGCTGAAGAACCTGGCCAGCCCCGAGCAGATGGCCATGTTCCAGCAGCAGGTACCGGTAAATAAACTATTACTACTATTACTACACTACACTACACTACACTACAACCTGCTGAAGAACCTGGCCAGCCCCGAGCAGATGGCCATGTTCCAGCAGCAGGTACCGGTAAATACACTATTACTACTATTACTACACTACACTACACTACAACCTGCTGAAGAACCTGGCCAGCCCCGAACAGATGGCCATGTTCCAGCAGCAGGTACCGGTAATTACACTTTAATATACTCTACTGCACTACACTACACTACACTACACTACACTGCACTACACTACACTACACTACACTACACTACACTACACTACACTATACTACACTACACTACACTACACTACACTACACTACACTACACTACACTGTACTGTACTGTACTATACTATACTATACTGCACTACACTATACTGCACTATACTATACTGCACTACACTATACTGCACTACACTATACTGCACTACACTATACTGCACTACACTATACTACACTACACTATACTACACCATATCATATCATACTATACTATACTACACAGGTAATATAATGTAATGTAAAATGCTGCTACTACGACTATAAACTGGCGTATAAATATAATACTAAACTACATAACCTATGTGTATGAAATGCACAGTATTTGTACAGTTGTAGTGATGCTTTATGACCTCTCGCCTGCCTATTTTGGACACCAGATGGAAATTAGCCATTGTGCTATAATCTGGCACATTTACATGTATGAATGTATGTTCATTAATGTGCAATGACCTGAAAAATAAAACATCAAATAAGTAAAGTAAGTAATGTGATGTCTTTGTCTCCTCCTCCTCAGGTGCAGAGCGGCTCCCCCACCTCCGTTCCCCAGCCGGGCTCCCTCTCGCTGGGCACCACGCAGACCACAGGGGGGGTCCCGGCCCAGAGCCTGCCGCCCCCCAACAACCCCAGCACCGGCCCCACCGCATAACTCCCCACACCCCCAACCCCCTGAAGAACAGGAGAGGGGGAACAAGAGAAGAGAAGAGAAGAGAGGAGAAGAGAGGAGAGAGGAGAGGAGAGGAGAGGAGAGGAGAAGAGAGGAGAGAGGAGAGGAGAGGAGAGGAGAGGGGGAAGAAGGGAGCCTGAAGGGTTTCGCTCGCTTATTTGAACGGATGGAGGGATGGAGGGATGGATGGAACGGATTGGGTGGAGTTCGTTTCGTTCGTCTGTCTGTCTGTCCATCTGTTTGTCCGTTGGAGGAGATGAGAAGACGTACAAGAATTCTACACTATACTGTGAACCGACGCAGCTTTTAAACAGAACAGACCACACGAGACCAGACGCAACACGACGTAACGTAACGACACACAATCACCAGAGGACGGCGGACAGAAGAGGAGAGAAGAGGAGAGAAGAGAACCGCCTACTTATCGACACACATCAGAACACGGACACAACCAGACTGACCAGTCATTTCTGTTTGTTTGTTTGTCTGTTTGTTTGTTTTTCGGATTTTTTGTTTTTCTTTCTTTCTCCTCTTTTTTTTAAGTCCACATTCATTATTCCTTGACCAGGTTTTTTTTTTTTAAATATTATTTTGTTTTTTGTTTGTTTGTTTTTGTTTGTTTGCACATATTTAATCGTGGGTGGGAGGGAGAGGGAGAGGGGGAGGGGGAGGGGCTGGCGGAATGGAATGCGCTCGTTGCCATGCGCTGTTACCGTGCCGACTTGACGATGTGTCGAGGCTTCGCCTTCAAGGAGCTTTATATCTGCCTCTGACAATCAGCAGACACACACACACACATCGTACACACACACACACACATCTTACACACACACACACTTATACCACGTACACGGACGCATGGCGACGCAACTGCATGTGGACTCAGCCAGTTCCCTCAGAAGCTTTTGGGAAGGGGGGTTAAAGCTCGGAGATATTCGAGCAGTTGGGGGGGGGGAAGCAGAAACGAAATCAGAACAACAATCTCAGCTCAGTGACATTGAGCCGAGACAGAGGACAGAGGAGTCAACTCCACTTCAACCAGGACACACACACACACACGCAGCCGCTCGCTCGCATGCAGAAGACGCTTTCTTGTTCCTCAGTGGAGGACAAATAGATAAGAGACAGAAAAAGGAAACACAAATCCAAGATGGCGGACTTCAGTTGTCCACCTCCTTCCTCATGCCTGTCCTCCTCCTCCTCCTCCACCTCCTCCACACACAGCGTGACTCTGGAGAAGTCCCCTGCTAGTGAACTCTGGAGAACTACTCTGCTATGATTGACACCATTCATTCCCCTTCATTTTTATATAGTGTTATCATGTCCCCCTTGTTTGTCTTGATGATGACGATGATGATTGATTTAGTTTTGTTGTTATTATTATTGTTTCCTATTTTTTCTTTTCCTAGCTGTGTTGTTGAAATTGAAAGGACAAGCACTTTGTTTTTGTAGGTGACTAACGCTGAGACATTATTAAAGGCCAGAGCTCCTTCTTCCTCACCTGAAGCCACACCGAGGCCATCTGGAATGGGGGCGTGGCTTCAGGTGAGGACCGCAGCTGACCTGTTGGTGTTAGTTACCTCTTTTTTAAGAAAAGGAACCAGAGAAATAAATAAATGAAAAAAAATACAAACAACCTTAGACAAACCATTTTTTTCCCAGTTGTGGGTTGCGGACGTCTGGCCGACCGGTCAGCTGTTCGTCGGTCGGTCGGACGTTTGGGAGGGAGGGAGGGGGGTTGGCGTAGACCCCGGGGCTAGTTGTGACGCCTCAGTACAGTACAGTACAGTACAGTACAGTACAGTACAGTACAGTACAGTAGAGTGTTGCTACTGTGACGCCTCAGTCTGCTACAGTGTTGCTACTCTGATCATGTCATTCCTCTGTGAAGTCAAACGACACTCTTACTCTCTTAAACAGGGATCTGAGATTTCAGATTTCAGATCATCATGGGCTTGGAGTTGGACTGTGGGGGAGTTTGCATACCATTTTGATGCGGGAGGGAGGGATCGGGGGGGGGGGGGAGTTGTTGTTTCACTAATGGGGGGGATGGGTTGGGGGGGGTGGGGGGGTAGTGAGATTTGTAAGTAATTTTTGGTGTGTAATTATAATTGTATGTGGTCTACAAGAGCGGGAACTGAGAGCTGAGGAGACGACGATGCATCATAACAGGACAAGTCAACATACACACACACACACACACACTCAGACTCTCGACAGACTGACAGACAGACTGGGCCGGCGCGGAGACCGCTACACACACACACACACACACACACGGCGCTCGCCTTCATGGATCAACTGAGCACAACAAGACGTCTCCTGCTTTAAGATGGAGACCCCGCATAAACACTTGCCTACACACTCACACTCGTGCATACACACAAACACACACACACACGCACACAAACACACACAGACTCTTTACTGAAAGCAGCAGGAACTACCTTTGCTCTGACTGGGGTTCCTCTACACAGGTCTACACTTAAGTTATTACGCCTGGAAATCCATGCCAAGGCTTTCTTTTTTTATTTGTCAGAAAACAAAACGACAGCAACAAGGGAAAAAAAACAAAAGATAAACAAGAACAATTGTACTGCCTTACAGCCTGTATCTCTGGATGTATCTACGAACCAAACCAACTCTCCTCTATCTTCTTCAAATACTCCAAGTATCGCTGCTTCTCCTCTTGAGAGATGCTCCATAGCGATCTGCTCTACTCTACTCTGCATCAGCTCCGCTCTCATCCCGCGTGGTGGGCGGGTCTTGTCGGCCGCCATATTTCGTGCATGTTATGATGCTCCCCCCGCCCCCCGAGAGAAAATACACACCAGAAATGTGACGTACTACAATTGCACTAAACAGTTGCACCTCGACTTTAATAAAAAGGAAAATAAAAACGAAAGAAGTGCGTCTCTTGTGGTCTCTCTTCTCCTTTTCTCATTGTGCAGTGGTATGAGAAAGTTTGGGCATCCTTTTGGAAAGTCATTACATCAGTTTATCTCTCGTTGAGCTGTTAAAACAGCAACTTCATTTCAACATGTGCTAAACTGGAGGGAAAGAGAAACATTTCAGTTGTGAAATTATTTTAATAGGTGTAACAACCAATATTTTTTGTGGATTTAAACAAAAACAGGGTTGTGCATTAATTAATATGGGCACAGAAAAGAAGGTTACATCATTAATATGAAGTAGACCTCACCTTTGCTGATCTAAGGGCCTGTGGATACTTGCTATTGAAGCAGTCCTCCGTGGATGGTGTGTCGTTGTGCAAGGCACCTAACCCCACATTGCTCCAGGGACTGTAACCAATACCCTGTAGCAAGGCACCTAACCCCACATTGCTCCAGGGTCTGTAACCAATGTGTTCAGGATGTACCTAAATAACTATGTTGCTCTGGATGAAGGCCTCAGAGTAGTCCCTTCTTTCAGATGGATTCACTGGTGATGTGACACACTACTGACAAGGTTGAGCTTCACTAGTCCATTGCCATGCATGGGTTGAAACTAACTAAGACGTTGGTCATAACATCAGGTGGTTGTTATCAAAATGGTGAAGTATATGGTAATGTAATTTAATCTTAACTTTGTCTGCACTTAAAATGGGAATCTACTACTACTGCTGCTGCTGAGTGCTGTGCTCCAAACACAATTTTGTTGCCTTTTTCACAATGGCAATAATACCAAAGATTTTCGACCATATCTGATAATACCTCTTGAATGTTGAATGTGTAGAGACAGACACGTTCTCCATAGACTACAACTTTACCATGAATTGTTTAAAGTAGCCTAATAGTTAATAGTTGGCCATAACTATATAATGGTGAAAAAGAAATGTGTTGTGTAGAGACACCCTCAACATAGAATACTCTTTGAAAAAAGAAAAATACCAAAGAAATTTTGTCTCATCAAAATTAAAAAGCCTTTATTACATGACTTGGTTAACCATCCAAAGAGCACCTCAAATTATTGACTGTTTGAGTCCAGGAAGCTCTCCTGTAACAAGCTTGTTTTGATCGAGTAGGCTACTCCGTGTGGTGTCACAGTATGTCAACAACAACAGTGTGCTGGCGTGCTGCAGTGTATTGTGTGTTGCTCTGTTGGCCGTCTCCAATCGCAGCTCTCCTCCTCTCATTCATTCATCTCCACCACCGACTGTGGAGTCTTCTGATCCCATTGACTGCCTGCCTCTCTGTTGACTCTCACAACAGCCAATCAGATCACTACTCTGCTTTGATTGGCTGATCAGCTCCACCAATACCCCGCCCTGCAACAGGCCACACCTCTCCTGTGTCTCACGTGGAGAGCATGTGGGGAGGAGAGCGGGGGGAGGCGTTCTGCTTTCCTCTCCTCCGGCTCACACCGGTATGGCAGTCGACTGGCAGTGTTGCCAGATTGGGTGGTTTCCCGCCCGATTGAGCTGCTTAGGGGTTTCCCAGGAGCAGTCTGCAGGTGAAAATGGCATTTGGATTTGGTTTTTCTGCTGAATTATGACCATTGAAATCAATAGAATTTAGTTCAAATTGGGCGGAATATAGTGCTTTTGAGCATTTTTTTGGGCTGGAAGTCATGAGCCTCATCTGGCAACCCTGCCGGCTGGCAGACGGAGCGAGAGAGAGAGAAAGAGAGAGGGCATCAACACGCAGCTCACACACACACACACACACACACACACAATGTATAGCTCCTATCTCACTGTCAGCTCTATTCAGCTGTTGCGTAATGCTGGCTAACGCTGTTTCATAAGCATGTTATATATAACAGGACAGGGGCTTTTATTCACATTCATTCATTCATGCATGGGCATGGTGGCTTTGGTGTAAAATATTATGTAATAAACAGGTGGATTACTGTTGGTGTTTATATCTGTATGCATTGTATGGGCCTACACCACACCACACTACACTACACTACAGCATTGCTATGACAACACAGTGGAATTTTCAAATCACAACTGTAGCCGTGTTCTGTTCTGCTGGGAGAGGAGAGGAGAGGAGAGGAGAGGGGCCTGTTTGGACACGGTGTTCTGTAGTGTTCAAACACGACATGGCATGGCACCAGTGCTGCCGTTGTGGACCAGACTCGTGGGGGATTTCTCAAAGCGAAGTGTCCAGGCCATTTCTAATGAGAGGAACACCCAGTTTTGCAGGAGTATCCGATTATTTATTACACTTAGAACTAGTATTTGGATACTCCTTGGTAGTGGTGTGGATTGGCACTGCCCTCACGATCCGATTTGATCACGATTCGGGAGGTAGCGGTTCGATTCGATTCGATTCGATCCGATTCGATTCGATTCAGTTCTACAATGCATTGCAATGCATTACATTTCTCCTGAGAGCAAAGCAAATGTTTAATCAGTCTTGCTGAGGTTATGCAAGTAGTCAGATACTGAGCAACAATTTATTGGCTGTTTTCTGTATCAGTCTGTATCAGTCTTGCAATGCTTTGAAGTGCTTTTATTTAACTTAACATTCATTTGCTCCCGAAATATCTATGGAAGTAATTGAAACTTAAAAAAATTGCCGCATTGAATTGGATCGTCCATGCCCCGCATTGGATTGCATCGCTGAATCGATCATTGTTGACACCACTTGTGTACAATTCAACTTGATGCTAAGGGAAGACCACACATGCATTCCAAATTTAGAAAAACTCTGTACACTGGTAGTGTAGAACTGCGTGATAATCTCGTGCTTCACAACCATGCAGTGCTACACAGCACGGTGTGAGCGTTCAAACATTCCAGCCTTAGGCAGCCACCTCGTAATGCTTATTCCCCATCTGAGGGTCAACTTGTCCATGCCCCGCATTGGATTGCATCGCCGAATCGATCATTGTTGACACTACTACTCCTTGATGAAATCCGCGAAAAAATGGGCCATTATTCCTTGCCTGGTTAACACTAGATCTAATCACAAGTGAGATTAGGTCTGGGGAGTTGCCTATATTACATTCCGTAGGGGGCAGAATACTTGGCTATTACGACACACTGCCCTGCTCTCCGATTGGGCAGAGAAACTGCAAAGGTCGGAATGCTTGGCCATTATGACACAGTGAGTCATCCTCGCCAGACTGTCTTTCAGATCGGAACGATTGTGTAGAACTAAAGGCAGTATGGGAGTTCCCAGGCTACGTTATTCCCACTAGCAAGGTTAGAACACTTCACATTGAGACATACCCCATGAGGATAAAAGTATAAAAACATGGCAACATCAGCACACTCACAATGAAAAACAAAACACAAACGTTCATTACGCAAACAAAAATATATTGATATTGTTGACATGATGTTGATATTTTCAGTATCAACAAAACGCCGTCAACTTGCCTGCGGCAAAGTCCAAGTCTGGCAAAGGAAAAAGGAAGAATAGAACTTTGATTTTAGGTTAAATATTATTTTATTTATTAAACACAAGATATTTACATCAACACATTGCATGACATCACATCTCACACAGCCAATGAATCTCCTCTTTTTGGCTTCAGAAGTGGAGAAATTCTGCTGTTATTTCTGACTGCTGTCTAGTTGTGTGTTTTTGAAGTGAAGAGAGATCTATTCCAAAATGATATTCAGAACACAGAAGTCATTTGAGCGTATTGTTCAACTGTTTTTATTTGGTTTTAAAGTAGTAAATATATTTGTAACTGGATTAATGTAATTAGATTTTTTCCCCTCAATGTCTGACATTTTCAAATCACTGTTGCATTGCACTAATTGTATTCTCGTAATTAATGCTAAGAAACAGTGATTGTTGCTCCATAATGCACGCCGTACCTCCACGGGCACGCTGTAATAGTCATTTAAAAGTTCATTACCATAGTACTACTCGAATCGGAGATAACACAGGGGCTTAGTAATGCACTGCGACTCAGTCATTGCCATTTTCGTAACAGCAAATTTATAGTGCGTGTTTAAACGGGTCAAATCTGCAGACATTAACTGAGCTCCTCAAGTGGGCCAGAGATCTGAGCGGTTCCCCGTAGTGTAGTGTGCTGAGGAGGCCTGTAGTGTGTGTGCCCAGGGAATCTGACAAGGGGGGACAAAGGGGTCACTTGTCCCGGGCCCAGGGGGAGAGGGGGCCCAGAATTGCCTCCTCATTACATTGTGTTGATTGGATTTGGGGCCCATTCAGATGTGTTTGTCCCGGGCCCAGTAAATGTTGTCAGCGGCCCTGTGTGTGCCAACTCTAATCTGTGGGATTGACCTGCTGAGGTGTTGAAATCTTACTGCCAGGCAGGCTGCCTAATCCAGCTCAGTTTAATAGTATGCAAATAGGGAGCAAGTTTTGGTCGCTGAAGCCAATCAAATTGACAAAATAAATGTTTCAATTGATTTGATTCATCACAACGACCTGCTGACCTATTGAATGAGCTGTCAGAATGGAACACTGGATTCCGCCTCCCCTCGCTTCGCTCATTTGGCTTGCACGTGTAGCTGGCGTTATCTGCGTTCTCTCTTCCGTGATGTCACCACTGATCTGCATTCTACCTTCCGTGATGTCACCAGAGACCGAGGAACAGTACAGGAGGGATCTTGGGGGATCCAGGAACAGTACAGGAGGGATCTTGGGGGATCCAGGAACAGTAGGCTCTACAGAAGGGACACCAAGCCTCGGTGCACGCACACACACACACACACACACCCCAAGCCTCTGTGCAGAAATATACTCCCTCAACCTGCCACACAGTACTGATGTACATGCACACTCTCTCAACCTACCACACACACGCACACACACACACACACACACACATTCAGCTACAGTCACTTGCCTTTAGATAGCTGCGGGCTCTGATCTCTATCTCCGCCGTCTTTCACACATGAAGATAAATTACACACACACACACACACGCACGCGCACGCACACACACACACACACACGCACACACACACACACATGCACCGCGATAAATCACATACACACACCACCTCCTAATGACTCTCACGCCTGGAGAAGCGAGAGAGGAAGAGAGCGAGAGAGGAAGACAGAGAGAGAGGAAGAGAGAGAGAAAGAGAGCGGCGAGTCTTGAGAGAGAGTGGGGGGTGGGGGGGGGGGGGGAGTCTCACCGAAAGAGAGGACAAACTGTGCAGAGAGGAGCTGAGCCCACTCCACTGCTGCTGGAGGAGAAGAGGAGACAAGTGACGCTATGATACAACCCCTATGGCCTTGAAGACTGTGGTGTGAACAGGGGAATAAGTATGGATTACTGAACGGGCCTACCGGGCCCAGGCCCAGGGGCCCAAGAGCCCGGGGGGCCCTGGGGGGGCCCTGAGGCCCAGGCCTCCGCGCAGAAATTTTGAATAACCTACTGCTACTGGGCCCCTGAAGTCATGGAACACTGGTTATGTTATGTAATATGTGTCAATAAAGCCCTTATGCCATATGCCACATGCTTTGTCATTCATTTATGACGGAGGAGATCAAATAGTATAGTGTGTCATAGGGCCCTGAACCCTCTTTCATGGCCCTTGAATAATGTTACATGAGGCCCAGACACATGGTATATTTACTCATCTATTTGAAGGGGCCCCTTTAATGGTGTATAGGCTATGTTATGTAGGGCCTGGGGATCCGAATAATGTCGTTGCAGGGCCCGACAAATGGCTTGCATTTGCTGAACCGGTACCTGGTATCTGACAGGGCCCCTGTAGACCTATTGGCTTATATTATGAGGGGCCCTGGGGATAAGAATGGGCCCCTGAAACATATGTTGGCCGAACCGGTACCTGGTATCTGACAGGACCCCTATATTGGCTTATATTAGAGGGGGCCCTGGGGATAAGAATGGGCCCCTGAAACATATGTTGGCCGAACCGGTACCTGGTATCTGACAGGGCCCCTATATTGGCTTATATTATGAGGGGCCCTGGGGGTAAGAATGGGCCCCTGAAACTGTTGGCTGAACCGGAACCTGGTATCTGGCAGGGCCCCTATATTGTCTTATATTATGAGGGGCCCTGGGGATCAGAATGGGCCCCTGAATAATGTCATTGCAGGGCCCCTGAATCATTGGTTATATAATTATTACATACTTGCATATTTTGTATGGCAATGGTTTTGAAACATAACAAACAGCCCTGTGTGATCAACAAGTAGGCCTAATTGAGTCATCATGTGTGTGCCAGGCCAGCTTATTTTTTCATTCTTCATATTCGCTGTGATCATCTTTCAGGCTACTGGTTCACCAGGAAAGTGATCATCCCCTCATTTAAAGTGTTATTTTATTTGGTAATCTAATATCTACAGGGCTCTAAATTAACAACAGCCAACCGGCCAAATATTGATGAAATTTCAGTTTGGCTGGTAGAAGAGACAACCTTACTAGCCACATTGGCCCATTAGTAAATGTGTGTTTGGCTAGTAAAATTAACATGTAACCACTTTGGCTGGTGATGAAAAAAGTAGATTTAGCGTCCTGTCTATATAGCACTGGGAGAATGCAATTGATACTGACAGAGAACGAAGACCAAACCCATGCATCATTGATTGTCATACCGGGGAACCTAGGACCCAGGGGACATAGGACCAGGGAACAGCTACCACACTCCCTATTGGCTGCGATGCAGAAGGAAACGTTATTTCCGAAAAATTTTGAGCAGCTTTCAGCAGTGGTAAAATAGCCCAAAGATTTTACAATAGACACGCAATTTCCGAAACCTATAGAATTGAAAAACAAATTCGAACGGCAGAGTTAGCAAAGTCATTTTGATATAACTGTAGACAAGTTTGAATAGGCGGCAGTCAGAGACACTCTAGCATTGGTGGATGATCGCTCTGTTATCATGGTTGCCCAAGTAAAAAAAAAGTGTACTTAATATATACTTAATAAGTACGTTTTATTGTATTTAAAGTGTACTTCAAAAGTGTGTATTTAAAGAATGTTATTTTGGGACAACTTATAGTATACTTAAATGTACTTGAAATATAATTAAGTAGAGCTTAAACACATTTTAAGTTGACTTTTTTGTACTAAAATTAAACTTTGTATAAGTGTACTTAATATACTAAAAATATATTTAACTTTAAGTACATTATAAGTATACTAACCAAGTCACTTTAAAATGTGTTTAATGTTTACTTTAGCATGCGGATAAGTGCATTTTAAGTACATTAGAAATCTATTTTAACGTCATGAGAAAGTACTTTATAGTATACTGCAGAAGTACATACTTAAGTTGTATTATTTTGGGACAACTTATAGTATACTTAAATACACTTGAAATATAATTAAGTAGAGCTTAATCACATTTTAAGTTGACTTTTTTGTACTAAAATCAACTTTGTACAAGTGTACTTAGTATACTAAAAACATACTTAATTTTAAGTACATTATAAGTATACTAACCAAATCACTTTAAAATGTGTTTAATGTGAACTTTAGCATGCGGATAAGTGCATTTTAAGTACATTAGAAATCTATTTTAACGTCATGAGAAAGTACTTTATAGTATACTGCAGAAGTACATACTTAAGTTGTGTTATTTTGGGACAACTTATAGTATACTTAAATACACTTGAAATATAATTAAGTAGAGCTTAATCACATTTTAAGTTGACTTTTTTGTACTAAAATCAAACTTTGTACAAGTGTACTTAATATACTAAAAATATATTTAACTTTAAGTACATTATAAGTTTACTAACCAAGTCACTTTAAAATGTGTTTAATGTGAACTTTAGCATGCGGATAAGCACATTTTAAGTACATTAGAAATCTATTTCAATGTCATGAGAAAGTACTTTATAGTATACTGCAGAAGTACATACTTAAGTTGTGTTATTTTGGGACAACTTATAGTATGCTTAAATACACTTGAAATATAATTAAGTAGAGCTTAATCACATTTTAAGTTGACTTTTTTGTACTAAAATCAAACTTTGTACAAGTGTACTTAATATACTAAAAACATACTTACTTTAAGTACATTTCAAATATATTCACAAAAATCGCTTTAAGTACATTTTAAGTGTATTGACTCTAAATGTATTTTAAGTATACTACAAGTAGATTTTACTTTAAGCACATTTCAAATATATTTATTTTAAGTACACTTTAAATATATTTCAAAAGTATATGAAAAAACATTACTGTAATACCCAGTTACTCATTTCCATTGTACATTGTCTTGTTCACAACCATCAGCCATTCACATGAACCTTCCTTTCACCTTCACTTCAGACAACAACCACTGCCTCAACCAGGATTCGAACTCACAATTCACTGAACCACAGACCTGCACTCTAACCACTAGACCACAACTACCTGTTCTTTGACAGGCACAATTACGTTGTTGAAGTAATAGTCTTGAGTAGTACACTTTAAGTATACTTTTATATACTTAATTATAATACTTAGAAATCATTGGTGGTGGTATGCTTTTATCGAATTAAAGACACTTTTACATGTTTAATTTGTGCACCAAAAAGTACACTTAAAGTGCACTTAATACACTAATAACACAACTTAAGTACAGACTTCAGTATTGTGCTTAAAAGTTTAATAGGTAAGACCTTACATGCCTTTTTAAGATCTGTTTGTGCTCTTCAATATGGTGTTTTTACCATGAAAATACATTAACAAAATGGAAGGTGGAAGGTTATTTAATGTTACAAAGCATAATGAATAAATAAGCCTAGGTTAAAATACACTAAAATGATGGTTTAAAAAAGTACCCAGGTGAAAAAAGTGTACTTAATATACTTAATAAGTATGTATTTTTGTATTTAAAATATACTTCAAAAGTGTGTATTTAAAGAATGTTATTTTGGGACAACTTATAGTATACTTAAATACACTTGAAATATAATTAAGTAGAGCTTTAACACATTTTAAGTTGACTTTTTGGTACTAAAAATCAAACTTTGTACAAGTGTACTTAATATACTAAAATCATACTTAACTTTAAGTACGTTTCAAATATTCTTTCTAATACCAAACGTTAGCACATTACTTTTAAAATACAAATACACTTAAAATACACTTAAAATATACTACACTAACAGTATGTTTCCAAATACAACACTTAAGCACATTACTTTAAAAATACAAATACACTTAAAATACACTTGAAGTGGTTCAAGACAACAAGAAAAATAACATAAAATCTTTATAAGTGAGTACATTTCATTAAAGACAATTAATATTAGTGTCAAAAAGGCAATATAGTAAGTATGCAAAAAAATATGCATATTTGTAAAGGTCGTAAAATAAAGTTTAGGTATATATAACTGATAATGTATATTTTCTAACACTATGTTTGAGTACATTTTTTAAGAACAAAGTTTAATACATTAAACTAGCAGTACATTTTCTAATACCATACATTACTATAATGGTGTACTGTGTATGATTTTTTGTAGTTTATTTCCAAAATTCATGCTGGAAAAAGGGGAGTCATTCATCATCATCATAAATTGAGGTTCTTGTCCATGTTCCAGATATAGACATTTTTTGCTAGGAAAATGACTTTACTTTGGCCAGTAATTAGTTTATTTATTTTGTAAATATAGTTACAATACATTTAAATACACAACACTAATAGTGTATTTTCTAAAAACAATCTTTAGCACATTACTTTAAAAATACAAATGTACTTAAAATACATTTAAATACAATACACTAATAGTGTATTTTATAACACTACACTTTAACACATTACTTTTAAAATATAAATGTACTTAAAATAGACTTAAAATATAATATACTAATAGTATATTTAACAATACCACACTTAAGCACATTACTTTAAAAATACAAATGTATTTACAATACATTTAAATACAATACACTAATAGTGTATTTTTTAATAAAACACTTTAGCACATTACTTTTAAAATACAAATGTACTTAAAATAGACTTTAAATAGAATATACTAATAGTATATTTAACAATACCACACTTTAGCACATTACTTTAAAAATACAAATGTACTTAAAATATATTTAAATACAATACACTAATAGTGTATTTTATAATACTACACTTTAACACATTACTTTTAAAATACAAATGTACTTAAAATAGACTTAAAATTGAATATACTAAAAGTATATTTAACAGTACCACACTTAAGCACATTACTTTAAAAATACAAATGTACTTACAATACATTTAAATACAATACACTAATAGTGTATTTTATATTACTACACTTAAGTACATAACTTTTAAAATACAAAGATACTTAAAATACACTTAAAATATAATACACTAATAGTATACTTTATAATGCTACACTTTAGCACAATACTTTTAAAATACAAATGTACTTAAAATACATTTAAATAGAATATACTAATAGTATATTTAACAATACCACACTTTAGCACATTACTTTAAAAATACAAATGTATTTACAATACATTTAAATACAATACACTAATAGTGTATTTTATAATACTACACGTTAACACATTACTTTTAAAATGCAAAGATACTTAAAATACACTTAAAATATAATACACTAACAGTATACTGTATAATGCTACACTTTAGCACATTACTTTTAAAATACAAATGTACTTAAATTAGACTTAAAATACAATATACTAATAGTATATTTGACAATACTACACTTTAGCACATTACTTTTAAAATACAAATGTACTTACAATACATTTAAATACAATACATTAATAGTGTACTTTATAATACTACACTTAAGTACATAACTTTTAAAATGCAAAGATACTTAAAATACACTTAAAGTATAATACACTAATAGTATACTTTATAATGCTACACTTTAGCACATTACTTTTAAAATACAAATATACTTGAAATACATTTAAAATATAATACACTAATAGTATATTTGACAATACTACACTTAGCACATTACTTTTAAAATACAAATATACTTAAAATACATTTAAAGTACAATACACTAACAGTATATTTGATAAAACTATATTTAATTACATAACTTTAATAATACAAATTATTTTAAAATATATTTAAAATACACTTAACTATAAGTATATTTTTAAATACCATACTTAAGTACTGTACTTGATAAGTAGAGTGTACTTAAAATATACTTTCAGAAAATTAATTATATTTAAAGTACACTTAAGTACACATTTTTTTGACCTGGGTGGATTATTTATATGGGATTTTCTATGTCAAAGACAACGTCAAAAGGTAAGAGATATTTTGAATTGCGCTTAAATTGAGTATGTTTGATGTACACCATGGCTTTACATTAGTCTATTTTTTGCATGGTTGAATGAAATGGGGTTGTTCCACAAACTTGAATTGATTCGTGGCCTAAGGTTGAAAGTGTCCAAGGCAGGCTGTCTCATGAAACAAAACCACATTGCATCACTCCCCATAATGGAGCCTGCTACGTTTATTAGCATTAGCAGGCTGATTTACTTGAGTCAGTAGGCTATAGTTGTATTTAAATTGTTGTGGGACTTTCCTCTTGGATTGGATATCTGTTGTCTACTAACGCACTGGCATGCCTTTCAATTTGAAGAAAGAAATGTTTGTGTTTGAAAGTAACTTCACGTTTTACAACAGGCTAATATGTTCTCGGTCATACAATTACGCACTCCATGTGTCAAAACGTTCTGCTCCGCTGGTTTCTCGGTGCGTTTTATTCTATGGGCTACATGGAAAGGATCACTGCTTGGCCACGAACTGGAGAGCTTTGACAAAACTATCGGAAGCAGGTGCTCATCACAACTGTTTTCTTTGTCCAGATTGTTGACGCATAGCCTATGATAATATGCGGCATAATGGAAAGCGGCAAAATATACTTTCTTTGTGTACCGGTAATAATATAGGCCTACCTGTGGTCTTTTACACGACATCTTTTTAAATGTCGAAAGCAAAGACTTCTCTGAAATGTGAACAGTCTTAGCCTATGATGTTGTTAGTGAATTGGAGTCGCTTTCAGCAGAGTAGAAAGTACCTTTGGGCTGCACCGTGCGCAAATGCCGTCGCTTGCCAACCATGGCACGGGTGTATTTCCGACTCCCGTTCTGTATTGCCGTCCCTCTGGTGTGTTTTGGTGTGGAGTTTTTGCCTGCCTGCATAGCAAAATTTCCTGGCAAAACCCTGAAAACTAACTAGAATTTTTTTTTTTTTGATGGGAGGGGTGCCTTGAGGGGGGTTGTAGTAGGGGGGCCCTACTGATAATCCGTCCCTGGGGAATAAGTATGATACAACCCCTATGGCCTTGAAGACTGTGGTGTGAACAGGGGAATAAGTATGATACAACCCCTATGGCCTTGAAGACTGTGGTGTGAACAGGGGAATAA
This sequence comes from Engraulis encrasicolus, assembly GCF_034702125.1. Taxonomy (NCBI): domain Eukaryota; kingdom Metazoa; phylum Chordata; class Actinopteri; order Clupeiformes; family Engraulidae; genus Engraulis; species Engraulis encrasicolus. Next base: position 55,649,797 of record NC_085868.1, on the reverse strand, counting down.
GTATGATATAACCCCTACGGCCTTGAAGACTGTGGTGTGAATAGGGGAATAAGTATGATGTTGTGTTATAACAACCCCTATGTGGTGTGAATAGGGGAGTAAGTATGATGTGTTATAACAACCCCTACGGCCTTGAAGACTGTGGTGTGAATAGGGGAATAAGTATGATGTTGTGTTATAACAACTCCTATGGCCTTGAAGACTGTGGTGTGAATAGGGGAATAAGTATGATGTTGTGATGCTATAATCCCTATGGCCCTGAAGACTGCTGTGTGAATAGGTATGCAACAGCCCCTACAACATGCATAGTTTTAGGCACACAGCAGCACATGTCCCCTCCCCTCCCCGGGCCTACAATACACCAGCACATGTCCCCTCCCCGGCCTAGGAGTGACGTTATGATAGAACCCCTACAGGCCTGGAACACTGTGCTGTGTTCTAGAATGTGACAGGCCCCCAGGTTTTAACAGCTGACCTGTGTTGTTTACAAGTAAAGAGGACTGAGGAGGCTTTAAAGGACCACTTCAGTCAATTTCAATATGCTGTTGTATTGCTCACGCTACCCTTGACTTGTCAGTACCCGTTGATGCCACATTTTTCGGCTCAGCCCTTTCCAAGATATGAGCTATTCTAATGGGGCCAGCGTTTGTTTACATTTTTTTCAAATGACCATAGGCCTACTCCAAATATTTTCCCAAAAGGTACCGCTGTTTGCTAGTTGTCTGCTGATGTTGCATAACCCTTTGGATGTTTTTTTGTAATGTAAACAACCAGCCGCCCCCATGTCAATGACCAGGATCTCGAAAATGCTGAAGAAGAAGAAAAAAAACTCACAGGTACTGACAAGTCCAGGGTAGTGTGAGCATTACAACTGCATGTTGAAATTGACTGAAGTTATCCTTTAAGATTTGGTGATAACGCCTTTCATATTAGTAGAACTACACAGTCTTCCTGCATTAGCAGGTCTAGTTCTAATGTAGGTCTAGTTCTAATGTAGGTCTAGTTCTAATGTAGTTCTAGTTCTAATGTAGGTCTAGTTCTAATGTGGGTCTGGTTCTAATGTAGGTCTAGTTCTAGTTCTGATGTTTTGAAATTAGGGTGTTATGATCGCCTCCAGAGCAGACTAATCTAATTTAGAACTATTATTAACTATGTGTGTGTGTGTGTGTGTGTGTGTGTGTGTGTGTGTGTGTGTGTGTGTGTGTGTGTGGGGGCGCATGCGTGCGTGCGTGCGTGTGGCCGTGCATATGCGGACACTTGGTTCGTTCTTGGTAGCCTCCAGAGCTGGTGCGAGCTGGTGTGGACATCCTTGGTTCAGTAATGTAACGTGTCCGGGCATATACCATGTTTACGAAGGAAGAGGAGGCTTCAGGACGGGAGACGGCTTGTTGGGCAGACATTCTGGATTCAGAAATATAACATCGGTGTAGAGGTACAGAATATACCGTACCATACCGTTATTACAGAAGGAGAGGAGGCTTTAGGACAAGATTAGGATGACATAAATATTGAAGAATTCAGATGCAAAACCCCCTAAATCCATTTCTGAAGACCTGCACTTCTATATTTTTAGAGAACCCCATTGTTGGTTTGGTTTACATTAATGTACTTGATAATACATATAAATAGTTATATTACATAAATAAAATTTTAAAAAATATGCAATTTTGATAGCTTAGCTTTGATCGCTTAGCTTTGATAGCATTAAATAAAAATGAATTAAGATTATTGTCTGAAAAGGCACTTAGGGGGTTTTGCATCTGAACACTTCATATGTTCTGAAACGTAACATACTGCCACCCTGGGCTGCCGACTTAAGCATATACAAAAGTATACAGAGTGTTTAAGGTAGCAACCAGGACACCAAACACTTTGCCCCCAAAACTGTGGGCTTTTCAATTGAAATTGACTAAAAATATATTGAATTACGGTACATTGCAAAACATTAGTTAGTAGATTATTGATATCATTATTACGAGGGGGGCCTCCAGACCAGTTATGCCTAGGGCCTCCATAACCTTAGCAGCGGCCCTGCTGCCACATACAGAATGTATCCAGTCTTGCCAGATTGGGAGGGTGCTCGCACAATTGGGCTACTTGGGATGAGCGTCTGCAGGTAAAAACAGGAAAAATGGGCCATTTGGCGTTTCTTCAGCCGTTCTGGGCCCATAGAAGTCAATGTAATTTGTTGAATTTGGGCGGAGTTTAGCACATTTTGGCGTTTTTTGAGAGCATTTTGGGCGGGATTTGGTCAGACACATCTGTGTGTGTGTGTGTGTGTGTGTGTGTGTGTGTGTGTGTGTGTGTGCTTGCGTGTGTGTGTGCTTGCGTGTGTGTGTGCTTGCGTGTGTGTGTGTGTGTGTGTGTGTGTGTGTGTGTGTGTGTGTGTGTGTGTGTGTGTGTGTGTGTGTGTGTGTGTGTGTGTGTGTGTGTGTGTGTGTGTGTGTGTGCACGCGCGTGCGTGCATGCATATGTGTGTGTGTGTGTGTGTGTGTGTGTGTGTGTGTGTGTGTGTGTGTGTGTGTGTGTGACCATCCATGCACTGCTCATCAGACTCCACATATGATTCCAAGTCCCGAAGGCTTGTATTATGTATAGTCATAAACGCATCTTACATAATTATACTCAGCAGTACATGTCTGCAGAGGCGATTCTAGTGTCAATGGCGGTCCCAAGCAAAAAAAACCCCAAAGGAGTGAAGATTTGAAACAAATCGTTGCTATTTTAGTTTTAAGTTAAACTCTTTTTTTCACCATATAGTGACTGGGGGCCCCAACCGGCTGCCTGCCTAGCCTGGTGACAAGATGCGCCTCTGCATGTGTGTACTAATACCCAATATAATATTTGGGCTATTGCTTGTGTCCTTATACGCAATATATGGGCTGTTGCTTGTCTACTTAAACCCAATATATGGGCTGTTGCTTGTCTACTTAAACCCAATATATGGGCTGTTGCTTGTCTACTTAAACCCAGTATATGGGCTATTGCTTGTGTGCTTATACCCAGTATATGGGCTGTTGCTTGTGTGCTTATACCCAGTATATGGGCTGTTGCTTGTGTACTTAAACCTAGTATATCGGCTATTGCTTGGGAATTATACTTTTTGTTTGCGTCACTGCATTTATTTATATGATGGGAAGAATAACATGACATTGGGATGGCTGGCTTGTATTTCTACGGCAAAGCTTACATGAAAGTAATAAATATTTGAATGCTGAATATATTTAATTCAAATATATGACATGAAAGTGTAATGATATGTTTTTTAAATAATATATTTGTACGTGGTCACTATGAACCAATGTGCTAATTTTCTGTCCAGGATATTGAAAGGCCATTCTGTATACTGTGTTTGCTATCCAATATGCTGCAGTGTCTGCGTACAGCAGGTGTAACCAAAGTGCGCTTGCACACACTCTTCAGCAGTTTAGCCAGCTGTTCACCCAGTTTACCACACCTGATTCTCCATTTCCATCTCTCCCTCGAGACATCATAACACCCATGGTCCAGGTGTGTGTGTGTGTGTGTGTGTGTGTGTGTGTGTGTGTGTGTGTGTGTGTGTGTGTGTGTGTGTGTGTGTGTGTGTGTGTGTGTGCTGGAGAGGGTGTACATGCCTCAGCATGCAGAACAGCCGACTGCAGAGCATCACGTTAACACATTAACTACACACACACACGCACGCACGCACGCACGCACGCACGCACGCACACACACACACACACACACACACACACACACACACACACACACACAAACACACACACACACACACTCGGTAGCTTCCTGTCTGCTTGCCTGCTGGGATGAGTTTCAGGGCTCAGTACCAACTTGCCCTCTCAGGCCTGTTAGAGTTTACAGTTTTTCTCGATTGCCTACACACAATTTTCAGAATGGGTCCTCGAATTCTCAAAACTCTACACACAAATCTCCAAACCTCACACACAACGGGCCAAACTCTTCACTACCTCTGAAAAATGCACGTCTTGTCTCAAAACAATGTACTCTCTTCTAAAAACCTCATTTTGTTCTCAAATGACACACACAAGCAGTCATTTTAATACACTCTTATGTGAACCATTGAACAGTAATATGCACAAGGTAAAACTCTATACTCAACTTGAAACACAGTAGAAACTTATCTTCTTCAATGTTCTACTTACTAAAGAGGGTATTTTTCTGTAGTAATACTGAAATATTGTTTTTAGACTCGGAGTACACAGATGTGTATATATTTTACATATTTTTCTGACATTTAAAAAATTGCACTAATTTATTGTAAAATATTGGGTAACCACATGAAAGTGATGTCTTGTATAACATATTTTTTAGTTCAAAAACTAAACAAATGTGTTTTCTCCTTGCATCCACTCATTTTTCATCAATATGACATGCAATGTGTGTCCTTATGGGGTGATGATTTCAGATTGTGAAGAGAGTTTGCCCATGTGATGAGGAAGTGAACATAGTATGGTAGTTGATTGTTGTGTTGTGAATGACAGTGTGTTCCATGAGAAACCCAGTGTTTTTCTTTATGAAATTTGAGTGTAATCCAGAGAATTGTGTGTAATGGTGTGGAAAGAGTGTGTTTTAAAACTGGAATTTGAGTGTTAAGTAGGAATTGTGTTTAGTGTTCAGTGACATTGGTTAGGGGAGTTGGGAAATGGGTGAGATGTTCCGAGAATTGTGTGTGAAGTACCAGAACTTGTGTGGAGGCAATCGAGAAAAACTGTAATATATTTCACAAGACTTGCACCAGAGGGAGAGACTAAACAGAGCACATCAGCTGGAAGAGTTGATCTACTGTGTATGTCTATACCTGTGCAGAGGACATTAATGACGGGATGTCGCAATGGCGTCATGTCGGAATGGTGCTATGTTGGAATGGTGAGTGCCCCCCATTAAGACAATATAATTTGACTAATACAGTTTTTCTCGATTGCCTCCACACAAGTTCTGGTACTTCACACACAATTCTCGGAACATCTCACCCATTTCCCAACTCCCCTAACCAATGTCACTGAACACTAAACACAATTCCTACTTAACACTCAAATTCCAGTTTTAAAACACACTCTTTTCACACCATTACACACAATTCTCTGGATTACACTCAATTTTCATAAAGAAAAACACTGGGTTTCTCATGGAACACACTGTCATTCACAACACTACAATCAACTGCAACTATGTTCACTTCCTCATCACATGGGCAAACTCTCTTCATACCGGTTTACAATCTGAAATCATCACCCCATAAGGACACACATTGCATGTCATATTGATGAAAAATGAGTGGATGCAAGGAGAAAACCCATTTGTTTAGTTTTTGAACTCAAAAATATGTTATACAAGACATAACTTTCATGTGGTTACCCAATATTTTACAATACATTAGTGCAATTTTTAAATATTTTTAAAAATATGTAAAATATATACACGTCTGTGTACTCCGAGTCTAAAAACAATATTTCAGTATTTTACAACAGAAAAATTTTAGTAAGTAGAACACTCAAGAAAATAAGTTTCTACTGTGTTTCAAGTTGAGTATAGAGTTTTTTTTCATAGCAATAGGCTATACAGTAATGTAATGGGGTTTTTGTACTGCCAAATAGGCAGTGGGGTTTATCTTTGTGTTATTTTTGTGAAAAAGACATACAAATCTTTCTGTTTCTGTTTGTGTGTTGTGGGAATGAAGTTTTTCCAACTTATGTCACAGTATCCATGCAATCCAGAACAAAAAAAGCCCAAGTTACTGGGAGAAATTAGTTTTACCCTGTGCCCAACAGTGTTTTAATGGGTCTGCAAATGTGTATTGTAGTGACTGTCTGTGTGTGTCATTTGACGACAAAATGAGGTTTTTAGAAGAGATTACATTGTTTTGAGACAAGACGTGCATTTTTCAGAGGTAGTGAAGAGTTTGGCCCGTTGTGTGTGAGGTTTGGAGATTTTTGTGTAGAGTTTTGAGAATTCGAAGACCGATTCCGAAAATTGTGTGTAGGCAATCGAGAAAAACTGTAATACAACTACTATATTGCTATAGTACTAATTATACTGTATGCAAAGTGAAAACTAGTTTACGCCTGTTTCAGCTGATTTCATTTTAAATCATTAAAGATGTGGAGTTGACTGTGTCTCCAGCTGCAGCACTACAGGCAGGCAGCTCAGCTGATGGAACTACGGCCCTCTGGACTGTGGAGGACAAATAGTGTGTGTGTGTGTGTGACAAATAGGTTGTGTGAGGCAGGGAGGTTGGCAGAATGTAGAGCGGTGTGTGTGTGTGCGTCCAAGCGTCCATGCGTACGACAGATATAGGTTGTGTGTGTGTGTGTGTGTGTGTACTAGACAGGGTGTCTGGCCGTTGACCTGCGATGAGCGATATCTGTGATGTGTTGACTAGAGGGTTAATATTTAACCTCCCCTGTTACAGCACCACAGGCAGCAGCAGTGGGGGTCGCGACCCCTACAGGGGAACAGCAGCAGCAGCAGGGGTCGCGACCCCTACACAGGCAGCAGCAGCGGGGGTCGCGACCCCTACAGGGGCAGCAGCAGCGGGGGTCGCGACCCCTACAGGGGAACATGCATCAGCAGCAGCAGGGGTCGCGACCCCTACATGAGGCAGCAGCGGTGGGGGTCGCGACCCCAACAGGGGAACATGAGGCAGCAGCAGCGGGGGTCGCGACCCCTACAGGGGAACAGCAGCAGCAGGGGTCGCGACTCCTACAGGGGAACAGCAGCAGCAGGGGTCGCGACTCCTACAGGGGAACAGCAGCAGCAGGGGTCGCGACTCCTACTGAGGAACATGCATCAGCAGCAGCGGGGGTCGCGACCCCTACATGAGGCAGCAGCGGTTCCCAAACGGGGGGTCGCGAC
>NC_085868.1:55615427-55617927 GCF_034702125.1 Engraulis encrasicolus | reverse complement strand
GAGGAACAAAGGGAGTGTGTGTGTGTGTGTGTGTGTGTGTGTGTGTGTGTGTGTGTGTGTGTGTGTGTGTGTGTGTGTGTGTCTGTCTGTGTGTGTGTGTGTGTGTGTGTGTGTGTGTGTGTGTGTGTGTGTGTGTGTGTGTGTGTGTGTGTGTGTGTGTGTGTGTGTGTGTGTGTGTGTGTGTGTGTGTGTGTGAGCCCCTAACTCCCCCAGAGACACGCCGGGATTATCAGATTAGGAACAGAGGCCCCCTAAAATCACACACACACACACACTGTCCCCTAAAAACAAGCACCCCAAACACACGCACGCACAAACGCACGCACACACGTACAAATGCATAAATGTAAACACACACACACACACACTGTCCACTAAAAACAAACACCACACACACACGCACGCACAAACGCACGCACACATGAACACATGCACAAATGTACACACACACACACACACACACACACACACACACACACACACACACACACACACACACACACACACACACACACACACACACACACACACACACACACACACACACACACACACACACACACATTGTCCTCTGAAAACAAGCACCCCAAATATACGGACACACACACACACACAAACTAACACACACACACACACACACACATACACACGCGTAAACAAACAAACATAAAAACACACACACACACACACACACACACACACACACACACACACACACACACACACACATGCACACACACACACACACACAAACAAGCACGAAAGCATTATAAACATGCATTGATCAGTGCATTCAAAAGAACAAACACACAAACACACACACACACACACACACACACACACACACACAAGCATATTTATAGCAATTCCACCACACCCTTGCCTGTGCATTCAACCTCACCTCTCATGCTGTTCACCTCAACACACACACACACACACACACACACACACACACACACACACAAAGGCACGTACACACAGACACACACACATGCAGACCCACGCGTGCACACACACACACACAGACCCACGTACACACACACACACACACACACACACACACACACACACACACACACACACACACACACACACACCCCTCCCCTGGCCTGGCGACATCGGACACAGCGGACTACCTTCTACATATTTGTGTTCTTGTAAACCCTCACACACACACTCAGACAGGCACCTCCTCCCAGTATGGAGATCCGATTGTTCCTAAACTATGTGAATGAAAAGGAGGAGATTCACACATGAAGATGAATGATTTATAAATAGCCATCAAAAATACAAATATGTTTTTTTAATTTTTAAATATATTTTTCTAATTTGGAAACAAATGTGCTTGATTTTGTGTTTGTAGTCTGCATTAATGCACCAATTTCCAAGATCTGAGGATCTTTTCTGCATTCGTGGATCATATCCTTTGCTTTCGTGTCGATTACGTCATTTTGAGACATTCGGAGCGCACTGCACGGTCCACAAACACACAGTGCCAGATTTGAATACAAAAGCGAGATACACACATGAAGATGCAAAGATTTATATAAAAATCGCCATCCAACAAAATAACAAATATATTATATTTTAACTTTTAAATATATTATTTTCTACATTTGGAAAACAAAATGTGCTTGAGCTTGTGATCTGTCCGTAGTTGGTGCAGTTTGCAGTTTGTAGACACCATTTTCCTGCATTATCCGGTGGATCTTCTTTTCTGCGCATTTTTGTGCAATAATCTCTTTTAGGCTTGTCCGTGTCGAATTCTACGGCATTTTGAGGACATTGCAGAAGCGCAGGAACAGATGCCACAAAGAAAAAATGTCTTGCCGATTTGAATCTTGAAGACCGGCAAAAACGCGCCTCAGTTCACCGGAATATCCACCACAGATGGCAGTGTCCAATGCAGGGGACAGGCCAGAGGCCGTAATGTATCGTTAATGATTAACGGCTACTGCCTGACATGGAAAAAATGGCAGTCGCCGGTAGCTTTGGGGGGGTCCAAGTAGGGTGTACCAGCTCTGTCTTCGGGCGGGACTTCAGGTTCCGGACAACCCCGCCCCTTAACATTTCGTAACCTAGCGTCCTTGCGCGGCGCACTGCCCATGTACTCTCGACTTGCGGGCGAATCCCGCTCTTGGCTCGGGGGGTGGGAGAAACGCGACAGTGAAGTTGGGGTCACTTCTTAAAGCTGTAGGGCAGAAATCAGGGAACAGCGGCTGCTGCCATCTTACCTCAGACTAAATTCAGGCTGCCAACAGCAGTCATTTTACTTGTAAAACAATCATTTTTGGGGGGAAGGATTTTCGCGCATTTCATATGATCTCACTCTCGATAAAAGGTGAGTAATCAGTGACCGGCACTAACTTAATATTGTATCAGAAGACGGCAGGTTATACGATAGACAAGCATCCTTCCCTGTAGTTGTCTGTGACTCTGTGTAAGGCTAGTTTCGTAGTTTTTTATTCTTTAATGTATTTTTGGGGAGTCATGCATTCGA
>NC_085868.1:55571062-55576062 GCF_034702125.1 Engraulis encrasicolus | reverse complement strand
AAACAATAAAACATCATCATTGTTACAAAAGACTTCTCATTTTTTAAACTTTATACACACTCAAAAAGCCACCCCCCTCCCATCCCTCCCCCCACCCCGACTGGACCCAAAAGTAATAATAATTGTAATATTAGTGAATCAAAATAAACCATACCAACAGTAAACTTCAGGGTTTTTTTTTGGTAAATATAGGTAGACATCAGAACAGACAAATGAAAAATAGATACATAATTCAATCTGCATTCCAAATTGTTAAATTAAAACCATAAAATCTTTCATTTATTGCAATGTTGGTGGGAGTTCTTGGAGATCACTAAAATATGAAAGAAAGGGTTCCCAAACAGACTTAAATTTGTCTGAGCGTCTTATAGCAAATTTATTTTTTTCCAAGTGCAAAAATAGCATTACATCTTTTAACCACTGGGCAACAGTAGGTGGCGCACTTGACTTCCAATGAAGTAAGATCTGCCTCCTTGCAAGCAGGGAAACAAATGCCACAATATTCTGTTGGTTTTTAGTTAAATTTGCCTCCTTGTTTGGTACCCCAAATAATGCTATCATTGCACAGGGCTGTAAAGTGACTCCAAAGACTTTTGATAGTACATCAAATATATCAGACCAATAGCCCCTCAACAGATGGCAAGACCAAAACATATGAGTCAAATCTGCAACATGAATATGACATCTGATACAATTGCTGTCAACATTTGGGTAAATGGAAGAAATCCTTGCTCTACTCCAGTGCAAGCGATGAGCAACCTTAAACTGAATGAGATTCAGTCTTGCACAAGATGTGCTACTGTTCACTCTTTTCAAAGTGTCAGTCCAAGTGTCCTCAGAGATTTCAGTTCCAAGTTCGTTCTCCCAGTGGTTTTTGATCTTGTCAGTATTGACAATGTCCGTTTTCCTGATTATTGCATAACAGTGTGTGGTGAAACCTTTTAGAAAAAAAGGAGCCTTCAAAATTAAGTCCAAAACAGATTCACTCGGAAGGATAGGAAAATGAGGGCTGTGACTTCTAGCAAATTGGCGAGCTTGAAAATAGCGAAACATGTCCTTTTGCTGAAGCTCATATTTTGCACACAAATCCTCAAAACAAGAAAAAGATCCATTAATATACAGATCACTAAACCTCTTAATTCCTTTCCTATGCCAGGTGACAAAAAGTGTGATCAAGGTTTGCTGGTAGGAAATTGTGATTATTGCACAGTGGAGAGTAAGTCAAAAGAGTATCCCTCAAATCATTCTGCTTTCTGAACTGAGCCCATATTTTTAATGTAGATATAACCACAGGATTGGAAGTAAACCTGGAAATCTTCATTGGAAGGTTAGATGAAACAAGAGCGAGAGGAGATGATGATGTGCATGACATGTATTCCATTTCACACCAATCTGTATCAGCAGACTGAATCCAATATGCTATTTTGTGGAAATTTGCCGCCCAATAGTAAGCTCTAAAGTTTGGTAGAGCCAACCCGCCGGCCAACTTTGACCGTTGTAAGAACTCCTTCTTAATTCTAGGGTTCTGACCCTTCCATATAAATCTAGATATGATTTTGTCAAGTTTAGTGAAGAAAGACTTTGGCAAAAAAATAGGAATGCATTGAAATAAAAATAAAAATCTTGGCAAAACATTCATTTTAATGCAGTTCACTCTGCCTGCCATGGTTAAATGTAGAACATCCCATCTTTGCAAATCTGAGTTTAATTTAGACATGAGTGGTGCTAAATTTTCATCAAAGAGGTTATTAAATGAAGGCGTTATATTGATACCCAAGTACTTAAAACCTGACCTAGAAATATGAAATGGTAGGGCATGGTTTGGGATTTGCATAGCTAGACTGTTTATGGGTAAACACTCACTTTTTTCTAGATTAAGTTTATATCCTGAGATCTGACCAAAGTTTTGCAACACTGAAATAACAGTATTAATTGAATTCAGTGGATCTGATAAGTAAAGCAATAAATCATCTGCATATAATGACAACTTTGATTCTAATCCCCATCTTCTAATGCCTCTTATTGATGGTGTTGATTTGAGAGCCAGGGCTAGTGGTTCTATGACAAGTGTAAATAGTAAAGGGCTCAATGGGCAACCCTGTCTGGTACCCCTGGACAGAGGAAAGTTTTGGGAGCGGATGCGATTTGTAATAACTGAGGCTTGGGGGGAGGAGTAAAGAAGTTGAATCCACTTGATGAAGGCTTTACCAAAACCAAATTTCTTCAAAACATAAAAGAGAAAGTCCATCTCAACTCGATCAAAAGCTTTAAAAGCATCCAAAGATACCACAATTTCTGGAATATTAGTCGATGAGGGGCTATACAGTATATTCAGAAGACGCCTTATGTTTGAGAATAAATGCCTGTTTTTAATAAAACCTGTTTGGTCAGGTGATATGATATATGGCAATGTTTTTTCCAAGCGTGTAGCTAGTAATTTGGAGAGGATTTTAAGATCGGTGTTTAAAAGGGATATTGGTCGGTATGACCCACACTTAGATGCATCCTTGCCTGGCTTTAACAAAAGAGTTATGGTTGCTTCATTAAGAGAATTAGGTAATTTACTCTTTGACATAGCGTCATCAAACATATCCAACAACAGTGGAGCTAGTTGTTTTGAGAATTTTTTATAAAAATCGATCGGGAAGCCATCCGGCCCTGGAGACTTTCCATTTTGCATGGCTGAGATGGCAGAGCTAACTTCCCTCAATTCGATTGGTTCCTCCAAGAATTCTTTCTGATCAGAAGACAGGGTAGGAACTTCCAAATTTAAGAAAAAATTATGAAACAGTGATGTGTCCTTTAAAGATTCTGAACTATACAGATCAGAATAAAAATCTTTAAAAATGTTGTTTATTCTTAAGGGGTCGGTTGTGGTACTTCCCCCTTCATCTTCAATTTCAGATATAATCTGTGCCGCTGACTTAGACTTAAGTTGATGTGCCAAAAGACGTCCTGATTTTTCTCCCTGCTCATAATATGACCCTCGGGATCTCATTATAAGTCGTTCTGTTTCAGATGTAGATATTAAGTTGTACTGTGTTTGTAATGATATTCTTTCCTTATGAAGGGATGCGTTTAGGGCTATGGAGTTCTTTTTATCTAATTCAAATATGGCTTCAATCAACTGCTGTTTTTGTTTTTTTCTTTCCTTATTAATAAAAGAAGAATATGCAATTATCTCTCCTCTAAGATAGGCCTTAAGGGTTTCCCATAACAGTGATGGGGACACTTCGTCAATTGAGTTAGTTTCTAGAAATCTTTGTATGGCTATTTCAATTGAGGTGCAGAATGTGTTATCTGACAATAGTGTGGTGTTAAAACGCCAATGAGATCGAGAGCTGAAGTTTTGGCAAAAAATGAGATTCATTATTATGGGGGCATGGTCTGATTCTACAATGGTTAAATATTCAACTGCCTCTACTGAGTTCAAGAGTCTTCTGTCTACAAAAAAGTAATCTATCCTAGAATAAGTGTGATGTACATTGGAATAAAAAGAAAATGTCTTAGTATGTGGATTGAGATGTCGCCATGGATCCACACATGCAGCGTGGTTGAAAAATTCTGAGAACCTGCTAGCCATTTTAGACAGGGTCTGTGTTTTGGGATTAGATCGGTCCAAATTTGCGCTCATAACGCAGTTCAGATCTCCGCCCAGGATCAGCATGTTAGCATCAAGATCTGCCAGCTGAGATACAACCTTTTGAACAAATCCTGCATCGTCCCAGTTGGGGGCATAAATATTTACCAACAAGACAGGAGTTTGATATAGTGTCCCTGATACTATAACATATCGGCCCTGTGGGTCAGAGATAACGCTAGAAGAATTAAACTGAATTTTTTTGTGCATTATTATTGCTGTACCTCTTGATTTGCTGTTAAAACTAGAGTGAAATATTTGGCCCACCCAATGTTTCTTTAAACGCATTTGGTCTGAATTGCTTAAATGTGTTTCCTGGAGAAAAGCGATATCTGTTTTAAGATTTTTAATATGAGAGAGTATTCTGCCTCTTTTTACAGGACCATTGAGGCCTTTAACATTCCAAGACATAAATCTTACAGCTGAGCCTGAGTGATTTGCACTATTATTAGCCATATTAATTTGGTACAAACACTAATGCAGATAATATTAGTCTGTATTCCCTGACAAAACAAACGTCAGTGACATGTCTACCTAACATCATTAAAATGAGTGGTACACAGAAAGAGTGGAACCAAGAACTTACAAACAGCAAAATTACAAAAAATATAGAGGGTCCAGTCTACCCATTCATCCCCAAAAAACACACCCCCTCCTAACTCTGCTAAAATAGCAGCACGCAGGATTCCTCCCTCTTCTAAACACTTCCAACAACACACTTTCATTCTTGTCATCGCTCTCGAGGGAGCTCCTGAGTAATGACACAAAGAATATATATATATATATATATTTACCTATAATATAAAGTGCTTGTTCACCATTAAATAAAAGTGAAAAACTTAAACATAAAGCAATCCGATTAAATGTCCACCGAAACATGACATGACATTTCAGTCTTTCTGTACTTTACCCATTGCTGGATATGCTGCCGCATATTCCTGTCCTATTCCTGTTCCTCCGACTGAGCTGGAGCATCCAAAATCTCCTCAGTCAGGAGAATGCCTGGGTTCCTCTCGATCCTCTGGAAGTAGAAAGCCTCAGCTTCAGCAGGTGTCTCGAACAGTAGCGTTTCACCTCCGTGGTAAACGCGGAGGCGGGCAGGGTGGAGAAGGCTGAACTCAATTCCTTTCTTGTAAAGGGCCGCTTTGACGTTCTTGAAAGCTGCGCGTTTCTTTGAGAGATGAGCACTGAGGTCGGGGTAAAATCTCACGGTGTGGTCCTCGTATGTCATTTCGTTTTGCTTTGCCCAATGCAGAACTCGCTCGCGGTCTAGGAAGCTGTGGAAGGCGACGATAATTGGCCTCGGACTCGCTTTCCCTTTCTCGTCTTTCCCTTTCTTCCCTTCCTTAGGTCTCCGTTG
>NC_085868.1:55561062-55563562 GCF_034702125.1 Engraulis encrasicolus | reverse complement strand
AGGTGAGTTATTGGGGCATCTCACTGCTGTCAAAACCTCTTAAAAGAATACATAGCATATCACACACACACACACACACACATTTCGTGGGGCACTTCACTCGTGTCAAATCTGTAAAGAATGTCCAGGTGCAGGTGTAGCCTGCAGGCTGCCTGAGGAGGTCTAGACCAGGGTTTCCCAAACTGGGGTGCGTGCACCCCTGGGGGTGCGCGGCCTGCCACAAGGGGGTGCGCGAGCTGAATAGAGTACTGGCTGAGATGTGTTTTTTTTTTTTACAGAATTAATGAGCATTACATGTTGTTTGGTGAATTGTAAGCTGGAAGATTTCATCTTTAAGTGTCATTTATAACTCCTAGACTTGTCATGCAACAAGTTCCATTGTAATGATGGCAGAAAAAACGTCAGGTCTTATGGAAATGAGTTTTGCCCAAAATGTGCGGTTGTGCAACATTCTCTTAGGGGGTGCGCGAACCACACTGAAATGTAAAAGGGGGTGCGCAGGGAAAAAAGTTTGGGAACCGCTGGTCTGGACTCTTTAGGCCGGGGATGTGTTTGCTGCAGGACACTCGTGTGCACGTTGCCATGTGAATTTCATGATGTTTTTTTGTGTGGAAGAAGGCCTCACACAAGGTACGTAGACACGTGCACATGGTGCAATATTGACAAAACGGCCAGGTGCGATCTTCCGAACTTGTTGATTTGAAATGTAGAGAAAAACAATGGTGGACAACATTAATGAGAGCATTTTATTTTCGCTATACATATTCTATTTATTTATATTCATTATCTATTATCATGTAGTTTGTAGTATGTATCTATTAATTTACTTATTTATTATTTTTACGTTTTGTTTGTACACATTGCCCTTTGTTTTTATTGTTGTTGAACAAGCTGAACTGTGTAATGCACTGCAAACACACCTTGCACAGTAACGTCTTTCACTGTAATGTACTGTAATTCACAGTAACGCATTGTAATACACTGTAACCCATTGTAACGCACCGTAATGCACTATAATTAAATTTGTATTCATTCAATCGTTTATTTAGGCTACTTCTTTTTCTTATTATTTATTATATTCACATTTTTGTTTGTACTTTTTGTCCTTCTGGTTTAATTGTTGTTGAACATGATGATCTGCGTATGAAGTGAGTAAACGTGTCTCGTGTAGGCCTATCGCTTAACAGATGACAGTGATCTCCATTGTGTTCGCCTCGTCTGTGGCAGGTGAGTTATTGGGGGCCTCTCATTACATTACAATCTGCTTACACACACAAACACACACACACACACACACACACACACACACACACACACACACACACACACACACACACACACACACACTTGAGAGTCTCTGATGCGTAACAAAGACCTCTTTAAAGTGTCAAAGACCTCTTGAAAATGTCAGACCGGAGACTAATCCCTTTGATGATGAGCTGGAATGTTTGTTTGTCTTGTGGGCGATGACGACACATAATAACACAAGACAAGACGACGTGACATTTTCACAGGGAAGTGTAAAATGAGGTGACATTTTTCCGGTGGGGGGGGGTGGGGGGTCAGCCCTATGTTCCCACAGCCCATTGGTCCCACAGCCCAATGGTCCCACAGCTTATTCCTGCTGCTCCATGTTTCCACATTTTAAAGAAATTATTCAAATATATGCCCTATGTTCTACAACTCCATGTTACCACATCTCTGAGGAAACTTAGATAATATGCATTTTAAACATAGGGCCTACATTTTAATAAATTCTTAGAAATGTGTGAACATGGAGCAGCAGGAATATTCTGTGGGACCAGTGGGCCGTGGGAACATAGACACGCTCCCAGGAGGGGAGCATTTGCATGTAGCACCCTCCCTCTGCCGTGACATCTGTCTGTGTGTCCCCATCTGAATGTGTTTCAGGACAGGTACGTATGTAAGGCTGCATCGCCTTCTCACATGTGCATGCACGACTATCACCTGCCTGTGAATCCCCACGTGGATGTGTTCAAGAAACTCATGTATAGGAATCTTCACAAAACATTTGCATACAATCCCATCCTGAGCATGTGAATGTGTTCAAGGTACATTATCATGTTTAAAAATCTTCATAAGATCATCTTCACAAATTTGCATTTACCATCCCCAGTTAGCTATTGTCTTCCAGGTACTCTAAAATGGTCAAAAAACCCTCACAAACCATTTGCACACATTTGCATGTAGCATCTCCAGCCCAGTAAAACCCCTAATGTACAGTGCGGTATGTCTTGAATGCACATCCCACTGGCTGTTTACTGCATTAGATACACT
Organism: Engraulis encrasicolus; assembly: GCF_034702125.1. Classification (NCBI taxonomy): domain Eukaryota; kingdom Metazoa; phylum Chordata; class Actinopteri; order Clupeiformes; family Engraulidae; genus Engraulis; species Engraulis encrasicolus. The sequence goes on along the minus strand of NC_085868.1, from coordinate 55,561,264 downwards.
ATGTACATTCCAGTGAGTGTTTATTAGATACATATTTGTCACTGGTTCACTCCCATGTTGCATCATGTCATCTATACCAGGGGTTATCGACCAGGGGTCCGTGTACCACTAAGGGGTACGTGAGCACACAGCAGGGGGTATGTGGAAACGATGTTACAATAATAAATGTATGGAGCTCAGTCATAATGGGATAGACTAATAG
>NC_085868.1:55536062-55556062 GCF_034702125.1 Engraulis encrasicolus | reverse complement strand
AATGGGAATACCACATGTGTTTGAACTGCAGGTATGTGCAGTGGGAATACCGCATGTGTTTGAACTGCAGGTATCTGTGCAGTGGGAATACCGCATGTGTTTGAACTGCAGGTGTCTGTGCAGTGGGAATACCGCATGTGTTTGAGATGCAGACTACCTCACTGAGGGCTGCAAGGGCAACAGCTCCCCTGCTGGTGTGGAGATGACATTAGTTTGGCACTCGTACAAATGAGGGCGCCAAAATTGCCACAAATGTAATGTAATGCCCAATGCAACTATATCACAGCGGAACAGATGAAGTGACATATAGATATACTTTTATTTTATTTATTTTTTATTTCTCCTTTATTTTACTAGGGATAAAAAAATTAACTACAGGAAAAAAAAAAATGAAAAGGCTCTTGTGCATTACACAGGTTCCATGTCTTAATGGGTCAATTGGATGTGGCATAGGTTGCTGGGTAATACAAATTTGCATCTGGAGCCACAGTAGCTGTGGAATACAGATTTGCATAGGAAATAGCCAGGGTGGCCGCGGGTCCTTAAAAAGTCTTAAAAAGTCTTAAATGTCATTTTCGCCAAATAAGGCCTTGAAAAGTCTTATTTTGTCTTAAATTTTCAACCCAAATGTCTTAAAATTGTGGTGCTTAATTTAGGGAGGAATAATTATGTCAGCCATGTGATGAACTTCGCGACGGAAATCTGGAGTTGTAGCCATGTAGTGTAATTTAGAACGCATTATTGAATTTTATTTAGTGTAAAGTTTCATTGTGTATAGTTTTGTGTTTTCAAACGGCTACATTAATGTAAAAAACCAATTGGTTTTTGTGCTTCATTTGAACCTGTGTATGATCTTGTGAGTTGGTCCTAATTTCATTTGGAAAATGGTATTGAAAAGTCTTAAAATGTCTTAATTTTGACTTGCTAAAACCTGTAAACGCCGCGAGTTGGTCTTAATTTTATTTGGAAAATGGTATTGAAAAGTCTTAAAATGTCTTAATTTTGACTTGCTAAAACCTGTAAACGCCGCGAGTTGGTCTTAATTTTATTTGGAAAATGGTATTGAAAAGTCTTAAAATGTCTTAATTTTGACTTGGTCAAACCTGTAGACACCACACAGCCAGGAACTACACAGCCAGCACAACGACTGACATCCCTCCTGTCTGCAGAGGTGGATCTAGAGCAGGGGTCAGGAACCTATGGCTCTAGAGCCACATGTGGCTCTTTTGGGAACTGTATATGGCTCTTACTTATCTAGGGTTGCCTTGAAATATGGAATCGTCCTGTATTTATAAATAAAAGTACGGGTTCCATATTGAGTTGAAACAGGACAAGGGAGGTTAAAAAGTGTTAAAATGCAGGAAATTACATCTAAGAAATACAACATTCTCCCAGACCCTCGCCATAATGAAGTTGACAGTTGGCAATTACATAGGCTACCTGTTATCAATAAAAGCAATAACTTGACAGTACACTCTAAAATTGTTGGGCTTAATTGAAATACATGCTTTTGATTGTATTCAGTGTTTTTAAAATGGTATGGCTCTCATGAAAATTTCTTTTTAAAAATTTGGCGTTTATGGCTCTCTCCACCAAAAAGGTTCCTGACCCCTGCTCTAGGGTCAGCTGGGGCTCTAAGCAAATATTCAAAAGAATGAAAATGGGAACCAAAATCGCCACTACTGTAGTACCAGTTGTGGAACAATTGCACACAGCAGGGCCCCAGGGCAAAACACTTGTAGGGGCCCCCCATACGGCCTGCCAAGGTCACAATAGGGCCCCCACCACCAATACAAGAGTGCCCTGGGCCCAGGGGCAAATGCCCTGCTCGCCCTCCCAAAATCGCCACTACTGTAGTACATTGTGGGCTGTTATTTACTATCTAGGGGCTTTGGGGCCCCAAGCGGCTGCCTGCCTTGCCTGGTGACAAGATGCGACTCTGCCTGTCTGCCCTGGTCTGTTCCACACGCCTCATGACCTGAGCAGGTACAGTATGCAAAACATCCCTGAAGAAGATCTATGATCGAAACGTTGCTCCTAATAAATTAAGTCTTTTGCAAGCAGTGTGCAGATCCTTTCTCGCTCCTAAGTGTGTTGTTGAGAAATGAGAGATGAGCTGCCTCCTTGTAGGCATGCTGTCAGTTGAGTCCCAGGTGAGGGAAGCCAACAGGTACATGTTTCAGGTACACGCTGTACTTTATACTAGGCCAGTGTTTCTCAACCTTTAAGGCGAGGCACCCTTCCAATTCATGAAAATTTTCAAGGCACCCCAAACAAACAAGCCGTTAACATGGCATCGCATCCGATACCACACAAGCTCAGACAAGTAACACATTTGGAGACGTCACACGTCCTACGTTCGAAGTTGCAGCTGACTGGGGCGACCTACAGTATATTCACTTTATTGTGTGTAAATGGCAGATGAAAGATTCCACTGACTAGCATTAACTTATCAATTTAGACAGATATGTATTATATTACATAATTTATATATCAGTCACGTTTCCGCTGCACCCCTGAGGGGGGCCTGGAGCACCATACGGTGCCTTGGCACCCCTGTTGAGAAACACTTTACTAGAAAACAGCAGCGATTACATTACATTACATCCTCTCCCACCACTTTCTCAACAGCACCACTTACACAGCAATGTGTAGCCAGCAGTTACACTCATGTAGGGGCCCTAGGCAAAACACAGTCCTAGGGCCCCCTGCGTTTGCTGTCAGGTACACACTGTCCTGTTATATATATATATGGGAGACTAGTTCCTCTCACACCACTTTCAAGAGCACCACTTACACAGCAGCCAGCAGTTACACTCATGTAGGGGCCCTAGGCAAAATATAGTTCTAGGGGCCCCCCATCCTGTGTTATTTGTCCCCTGTTTACTATGATGGGGCTGATTGTTGGGGGTGGGCTAGAGAGGGCAGGTTTGGTGGTGGGGCCCTAGGCTATTGCCAATCTAGCCTGTTGGTAACAACCCACCCTGCGTTTACCATACATGATGAAACATGTGCATGCTATAGGATAGCACAGCCACACACATACACACATACACACATACACACATACGCACGCACGCACTCACACACACACACACACACACACACACACACACACACACAACCAGCTATAGGGTAGCACATTACCCATGAAGCAACATGGGACACGAGAAGCGGCATGAAACCATATTAAGTAACATGAAACAATATTACGCAACAGTTAACACAGTAACGTGAAGTTGCCCAAGAATTACCCAAGGTCCCTCAGGCTGCTGAACTCATTGACTGTTTATTACGGTATATACACTATTCTATTTACTCTCACTGGTTGAACTGTATGACATAAAAAATAAAAAAGACTAGAACATCAGACTTCATATTACAGCGCAAGCTGATATTGTTCTCAAAATCATGATATTTTACACCATATATATATATAGGCCTAAGTCTACTTTTGTACCGTACACTGCACACAAACGCAACACACAAAATCATATGCGTACAAGCAGACAAAGCAAGCTCATGTATTTTTGGGAAGTTCAACTACAGGGCTTTACCACAACCAACCATTATATGCGTGCGAGTCGCCATGTTTTCGCTCTATAATGACACAGCAAAACACACACACACACACACACACACACACACACACAGAAACATACAGCATCGCGTGCTTAGTGCATCGTGTCTGTGCACGCCACAAACTTTGAAGTGTCAACAGCAGTGTTTACAGTAAACGGGGAAAAGTGTGAAATCCCAGGAAAAGTGTTCAATTCTTTTCTCCTGACTGCTAATCTGGGGAGTTATTGGTTGTCGCACACTGAAGAAGGCACACGGCGAAACACGTTTGTGCAATTAAAATACAACGTATGCAAGGCCTGGCCTCCTTTTTTGAAGCACTGAGTTGATCATTTGGGCCAGCACCCTCACAGTTTGAGTATTTAAGTAAGAGTGATGTCTGCTCCACGATAAACAATTAACGGTAACACTTTATTTTAGGGATACATATATTAGCACTAATACATACAATGTTCCTGTATAAGTAACTTGTAAGGCATGTACAAAGCAAAATCAAACATTTGTTAGGCATGTATTCGCAAATGTCTTGTTCATGCACAATAAGAGATTTATTACCAATTTAACCTTAGTAAGGACCTAGTAGGCCTTAGCGTTTGCTTAGTACATGCCTTACAAGTTACTTATGCAGGCATTAACATTGTATGTATTAGTGCTAATAGATGTATCCCTAACATAAAGTGTTACCCAATTGACTTTTAAAGTCAATAAGTGGAACCATGTCATCATCCACTTTATGTCCAGCTCAGGCCAGTTTGATTATGCGTAGAGCATTGTGTTATTATGCCTGGTGGGTATGTTGTGTGCTGTTGTGTAGGTCAGTTGAGAGGGTAGAGTGCTTTAAATACCTTGGTGTTCACATCACAAATGACTTAACATGGACAAACAACACACACAACATCATTAAGAAATCCAGGCAGAGACTGTACTTTCTGCGCCTATTGGAAAAGTTCAAAGTTTCCACACCCATCCTAAAAGCCTTCTACTCCTCAGCAGTGGAGAGCATCTTAACAGGGTCCATCATCACCTGGTACGGAAACGCCACAGTGCGTGAACAGAAAGAACTACAAAGGATAGTGCGCTCTGCTGAGCGCTGTATTCGTCAACCTCTCCCTACCGTGAAAGACTTATACACAAAGAGAGTGCTATCTAGGGCCCGTAACATTCTCAAAGACCAGTCACACCCAGGATATGGACTATTTAAAAAACTGAGATCTGGAAGGCGACTGTGCTGTCACAGAGCTAGAACTGAGAGACTGAGAAAGAGCTTTTTTCCTCATGCCATTTGCTTACTGAATTCCTCCTAATTACTTTGATTGAACACACACACACACACACACACACACACACACACACACACACACACACACACACACACACACCTTTTTACTTTTTATTTTTATTTTATTTCTTCTTCACCCTTCTTCTGCACACTTGTTTTGCAACGGCCACGCATTTCATTACAAGTGACACGAAAGTGTCTCTATGTACATGACAAATAAATATCCTTGTATCCTTGTATCCTTGTCTTGCCTGGGGTCCGTGGTTTTCAATAAGTAACCCACGATGAGTTAACGTCGCCTGCTGTGCGTCAATGTGCTTCATTTGTTACACATTTACGAACGTAACACAGTGGAACCATGCCAAGGGTCATCATCCACTTTATGTTTCAAGAGACGTCACAGAGCCTTATAGTAGGCCATTCTATAGAATTACACGGGCCATTCTATAGAATTAGAATCACGCAGGCCATTCCATAGCATTAGACTGGGCATTCCAATCCTATGGCTTCCCATTATGTGTGTGTGTGTGTGGTGTCTATGGTCACTGAAGTGTTTACTCCAGTGAAATGACGCACACACTGATTGTAATGCTCCTAGCTCCAATACAGTACATATGTACACACACACACACACACACGAAGCGGGGAAAGCGGGGAAAGGTGTTACAGATTCTAAGGGCCCAATAGCTCTGACAGGGCCCCTGCAAGGATGCTGATAACATAATTTGTCATTTTGGGGGCCCAAAATTTTAATCTTTCATGGGGCCCAATTTTTTTTATCACTGTCCCTGCACGCACACACACACACGCACACGCACGCGCACGCACACACACACACACACACACACACACACACACACACACACAGAATTACAGTTACTTACTTACTTAACCCCATCACGCCATTCGGCACATAGAGCAGCAACAAAGTCTCTCCACCTCAATCTGTCTGTTGCCAACTTCTCAATCACAGTAATGGAAACTCTCTCTCTCAGTCTCTCTCTCGCTTGCTCGCCCTTGTTTACTTGCTCTCTTCCACTCTCTCCTAAACACACTAAATGGGAAAGTCCCACAGCACGCCAACAGCACACTGCACACCAGTGCCACGTCTATCCACAGAGAACTTCACCTTGTCGTTGAGTCTACGCAGTCTACTATGGACAATTAAGAACATCGTCTACTTTTATTTTATGATGTAAAATTTGTAAAAGTTTTGTAATTTATATTTTTCTGTACATATGGAGTTACTGTCATTTCACTGCAAACTGGCCTAAGGCTAGGGTTGTATGTGACAAATAAATGACTCCACAATATTACATTTATGCCCCATCTGTGCATAGCGTGATGCATCAGACTACTACTACACAGTTAAAACAATATTGGAAACTGGCAGCCCTGAGACTACAAGGCAGACTTCTTAGGCACTTCCCATGACTGGCCACATGTATGAGCAGGACCGTATTAAGTCCCGGGCACTGTACCTCACTTACAGTATTTGTTCAGAATGTGTCTTGTGGTGCCCCCTCACTGGCAGTAAATGGTTGGTGCCCCCTGGGCCCTGTGCGGCTGGCCCTAGTGGATAATCCATCCCTGTGTATGATGAGATGTGACTCCATAGACATAGATTAATCTATGTCTATGTGTGACTCTCTCCATCAATACAGTAGCTGCCGGTGGCAAGAGAGGCCAGCTGTTAGCCTCTCAGCTAGTCAATAGCTAGTGTTAGTCCTCCTTGCCATAAGGTACACATTCACATCCGCTGTCTAATTGATCGTATCTTACAGTGTTAGTCCTCCTTGCCATAAGGGAGACATTCACATCCGCTGTCTATGACTCATCATATCCTTTAGTGTTAGTCCTCCTTGCCATAAGGGAGACATTCACATCCGCTGTCTTATTGATCATATCTTACAGTGTTAGTCCTCCTTGCCATAAGGGAGATATTCACATCCACTGTCTAATAATTAGTGTTTCTCAACGAGGGCGGTACAGCCCCCCAGGGAGCGTTGGGGAACCCTAGGGGGGCGTTGAGAAGGATGCAGTTGTCATTGGGGGCATTAGTCCATTTTTTTTTTTAACTAAGGGGGGCATTGGCAGGCTTACGATCAGGTCAAGGGGGCGTTGTGAGGCTTAGGATGAGGTCCAGGGGGGCGTTTGTTCAAAAAAGGTTGAGGACCACAAGTCTATTATTGAGCATATCTTATAGCGTTAGTCCTCATTGCCATGAGAGAGAGACACTCAAATCACATCCACTGTCTAATTGATCATATCTTAACATTACCAGGAGCAATCTGATGTGACAGAGCCTTTCACGTGGCTGCCCCACTCCTCTGGAATAACCTACCCAGCCACATTCAAAATGCCTCTTCACTGGCCATCTTTAAACTATACCTTAAAACCCATCTCTTTTTGGAGGCCTTTGACTTCTAGTGTCCACAAGCACACACCTACACACACTTACACTGACATTATGTAAAGCGACCTTGGATGTTTTGAAAGGCAGTAGGCTATATAAAATGAAGGTATTATTATTTTTATTCTGTCTGCTATTATGTGGATCAGATCAGATCAGAGCAGCCTGCCTCTGTTGACATTTGACCTGGTGCTTATTTCCACATGTTATGTAACATTTAACCCATTGATGCCTGAAGCACCTGCAAAAAACGCCTGCTGAATGCCTAAGCCCTTGTTGGGAAAGTTGCCCTCAGCCTATAAAAACCTAAATATCTCAGCCTCTGATGCACATAAAAACATGAAATAAGTTGCATTTCCAACCCTAAGAACCTCATCTTGCATTAGAATGTGTTCATTCAGCTGTAACATACCCACATTGTTATTGTAAAAAGCTAAAATCTCAAGAGCCTGAATGCAGCGTACATGTCGCTCCAGGCACCAAAGGTCAAACTACATATATGAGTCATCAGGCTAAAATGGGTTAAAGGTGCACTGTGTAGGATGGTGGCCAGAGTAGGTATTGCACTGTGTAGGATGGTAGCCAGAGTAGGTATTGCACTGTGTAGGATGGTGGCCAGAGTAGGTATTGCACTGTGTAGGATGGTGGCCAGAGTAGGTATTGCACTGTGTAGGATGGTGGCCAGAGTAGGTATTGCACTGTGTAGGATGGTAGCCAGAGTAGGTATTGCACTGTGTAGGATGGTGGCCAGAGTAGGTATTGCAACAGTGCAGCCTATTGTCAAATTAGGTTGACAAGGAGGAATAAGTAAGGGGGCATCAGTGGCCTACGTACTGGTAAAGGAGATGGGCTTTAGATCAGAGGGTTGCGGGTTTGAATTCCACCCTTCCACTGTCTATCTCTTCCATGGCTGAGGTGCCCTTGAGCATTAAGGCTCATAACCTCACACTGCTCCAGGGACTGTAACCAATACACTGCACTTAAAATAACTTTAAGACGCTTTGGATAAAAGCATCAGCTAATTGTAATGCAATGTAAAGTAATGTTAGTAATGTAATAACTTACTAATGCAATGTAAAGTAATACCTTATTAGTGCAATATAAAGTAATGTCAGTAATGTAATAACTTACTAATGCAATGTAAAGTAATGTTAGTAATGTCTGTTAAATTGATACCTGTACATGTTTCCTTGTTAAGTATACATGTGTGTCATTTGTCTGTCTACTGTGCTGTTTCTTGGCGTTACATCACTCTCTCATGTCCTAACAGATTTCTCTCTTGAGGACACAATAAAGGCTTTACGTTATCTTATCTTATTGCAAAGTAAGCAGAGTAGGATAAGACTTGCTTTCTTTGAAACACAAACAGCACAAGTTTCCAGGTTTCTCCCAGTCCCAGCACAGAAAAAGCTGCCAATTGAATTGTGTGTGTGTGTGTGTGTGTGTGTGTGTGTGTGTGTGTATAATTGACAGACCTCTGTACAACATACATCATACAGCAGCAAAGCACCCCTGTCATGTAAAATTGGCCTAATAACAGGAGAGGAGACAATATGTCTTCTCACACTGTCAGAGTTACATAAGGGGGAGAAGGGAAGCCTGTCTGTGCACTGTGTAAACTTTCGTAGTATGTTTTGCTGTGTATCTTGTATGTATGTTGTTTGCCCTGTTTAGGGCTGTCACAATATTCAGTAATATCATATAATACGTTTTTATAAGCATGAAAACTTTTTTTGGCCACGCCAAGTTATATTTACATGCTTTTTGTTTTCCTCATCGCTCTCTCTTTCTCTACCCAAGAGATAGGCGCATTTCATTCAGTGCAATGACGCTTAAACATTGGTGTACTTATGATTTTCCCTCTGTCTACCTTGTCAATCCATCTATCCGTCCACCTAGCACCCCTGCCGCAACGCTTTCAAAATGAGAAAGGGTGTATTCTCATTTTTATTGCATTTTTATCCCGTTGTCATTATATTGTTTGAAAATGACCACGAGAACGTCAATATTATTGTTTATCGCAATAATTTTGTGGTCAATTTATTCCCCAGTAAAATGTGTTATCGTGACGGCTCTAGTCTTGCTGTCAATTAATTGCTGTCTTTCTTGGCCAGTCCAGTACTTACAGTACTTGCAGAAGAAACTACTGCACTGGCACAATGTGACTAATCAAATAAAGGATAAATAAAATCAGGGCTGTCGATGTTAACACGTCAATCACGATTATATTAATTATTTTTGTAATCACAATTTTAATAATAAATCAATTATTATATCATTTTATTATAAAATACAATACATACATAAAAGTGAACTGAAAGACACCGAGACGCGTTTCCATTCTAGTGTAACGTCAAGCAGCCGTGATAAGACTGCAACTGTAATGTTCACATGCACTGTACAGAACACCGCACACACACACACACACACACACACACACACACACACACGCACAGAGAGAAATCCTCCCATGTCGAGAACACCATGTACAGATCTGTATATAGGCCACAGGACAATGCAGCAGCACCACATACAGCCAACACTGCCCTGCAAAGGCAAACTGCAGTAACTGCAGATGATGAGTTTATTTGCAAAACTGTCTATTCATCATTTTTGACTTTTGCATTTTATTGAAAATGACTGTTCAGCGGTCCTACACCTGTGTGTGAATTCTTGCTTGCCATTGAAATATTTTGAGAACATACTTTTTCAACCTATATAAAATGCATTTTGCAATACAATACAATACAATACAAAACATCAATTTCACAACATTCTAGAAAATGGAGATACACCGTTTTGCGAATAAACTCTTCATATTTTGTCAAAAAATGATTTTAGACTGAAAATGGTCTACAGCGGTTCCCAAACTTTTTTCCCTGCTCACTCCCTTGTACATTTCAATGTGGTTCGCGCACCCCCTGAGCGAATATTTTGGTGTGCTGATGGCCACGCAAGCATGGATTCACTGCGCATTCACTGCACATTAAGTATATTCATTTTGGGGAATCCTCTTTTCCAATAGTCTAGGAGTTTAACTACACTTCAGATGGACCCTTCCAGCATTCAAGTCTAAATACAATTAAAAATGACTCAATGTTCATCAATGCTGGATAAAAACTCACATATCCACCATTGCTCTATTCAGCTCACGCACCCCCTTATGCCAGGCCACGCACCCCCAGGGGTGCACGCACCCCAGTTTGGGAAGCCCTGGTCTACATTATACCTTCTTTATCTTGTGACAAAGCCTTACAGTGTGGTCCACATGTGTCCCGTTTTAGAGATATCGCCATGTCAAAATTGCAGTTACCGGTACTACAGTATTCAACTTAATACCAAAGGCTTTGATGGTCTTTTCTCAGTTTCAATGTTGGCGTAGTTACTGCCTTTGTAGGGCAGAGCTGCTGTAACTGGTAAATGAGTGGCCAGCCTATTTGTTAAACCCACGACGTCACTGTTGAATAGAACGTCGCCATGATAGAGACCGAAACGGTCTGGTGTGTGTGTGTGTGTGTGGGGGGGGTTAATCTGTTCTTACAGTATCTATCTGGTTTTATGTCTTGTCTTCCTTGTTTGAAGTGTTAATTGTACATAAGCACACTGACCACTTGAGTGTTAAATTGTGTACTTTGACTTGACTTACACCTAAAAACTTAAAGAGAAAAACTCCCAATTTGACCCAACCAGCGCAACATCAGATACATCGCTCTATCTTTAGTGACTGTAGACCAGTTACTCACTTACATAGGAAGATTTAGTTTTTTACTTCTATTTTTAAGTTTGCCCCCCTTTGACTGTATTGTATTACAGTCACATATTGCATAATATGCATACATAGACGTTACATGTTGGGTGTGTGAAAACCAATAATGCTGTTTTTTTTTACTGTAAATCGATTCTGAGTCTGATGGAAAATAGAGAAGCTGCTCTGGAGACATGACCAGTGGGCATGTTTAGATAAGATAAGACAGGCTTTGCGAAGGCCAGCACAACACCTTGAAAATGGCTTTTTTGGCAGGCAGGAGCAGTTTTTTAAAGTACCATCACACTTCACACTTCTTTACGGGTAGCAATGTTGCGCTATTCCGCTGCAAACTGAAGTGGATGTTTAGATGTTTAGATATGCTTTCACTCTGAGTCACGAGTAGACATGTTTACATAGGCTCTAGTGTTGCTATGTTTATACAGACTCGCATTCATTCTAATGGTGTGAAAACCATCTGTCATTGCTTTAGGAGGCATTTGGTGCACACTGCTGCCCCCTATTGGACATTCTGTAGAACTGCAGCTGCCATGACCACAGGAGACATTTGGTTGACACTGGTGCCACCTAGTGGATGTTCTCTAGACCACACTGGACATCCTTAATGCCCAATATCAACACAGAGTGGGGTTAGTGCTGACATTTAACAAGTATCTACAGTCCTGCGGTCTGGGTGAATTAAATATTTTCATTTATTATAAAGTATAAATATGTCAAATAAATGATTTCATCAAATGCAAAGTGTAAACATAGCATTACAAAGGTAAACAAATCAACAACACAAACAGTGTGCTATCCCTCCCCCCCCTTCTCTCTCTCACACACACACACACACACACACACACACACACACACACACACACACACACACACACACACACACACACACACACACACACACACACACACACACACACACATAGGCAAGAATACACAGCCAAACACAGAGAGTGATTATAAGATGAACGCTTAAATAAATGAATCGACTGATTCCCCTCCTCCACCTGTATTCCTCATTCTACTCCTCCTCCACCTGTACTGTAAGACTGCTTCTACTCCTCCTCCCCCCCCAGCTGTGCGGTGAGCTCCTCCACCCTCCTCTCCATGCGCTACTCCTCCTCCTACTCCTCCTCCTCCTCCTGTCCATGTGCTACTTTTTCTACTCCTCCTCCTCCTCCAGCTGTTTGGTGAGCTCCTCCACTCTCCTCTCCATGCGCTACTCCTCCTCCTACTCCTCCTCCTCCTCCTCCTGTCCATGTGCTACTCTTTCTACTCCTCCTCCCCCACCTGTGCGCTGAGCTCCTCCACACTCCTCTCCATGCGCTACTCCTCCTCCACCTCTTCCTCCTCCTACTCCTCCTGCTCCCCCAGCTGTGCAGTGAGCTCCTCCACTCTCCTCTCCATGCGCTTGATGATGATGTTTCTACTCCTCCTCCTCCTCCTCCTCCTCCTCCTCCTCTTACTCCTCCTGCTCCCCCAGCTGTGCGGTGAGCTCCTCCACTCTCCTCTCCATGCGCTTGATGTCGGAGATGAGATCTCGCTGGTCGAACTGGGCCTTGCTCAGCTGGCACCGCAGCCGCTTCACGATGGCATCAAAACGCTTATTCTGGATCTACAGGAGGAAGAAGACAGGCCATGAGACATCAATCAGCTTATTCTGGATCTACACGAGGAAGAAGACAGGTCATAAGACATCAAGCAGCGTATTCTGAATCTACATGAGGAAGAAGACAGGTCATGAGACATCAAGCAGCGTATTCTGAATCTACATGAGGAAGAAGACAGGTCATGAGACATCAAGCAGCTTATTCTGTATCTACAGGAGGAAGAAGACAATGGAGAGAGACATCAAGCAGCGTATTCTGGATCTACAGGAGGAAGAAGACAGGTCATAAGACATCAAGCAGCGTATTCTGGATCTACAGGAGGAAGAAGACAGGCCATGAGACATCAATCAGCTTATTCTGGATCTACAGGAGGAAGAAGACAGGCCATGAGACATCAATCAGCTTATTCTGGATCTACAGGAGGAAGAAGACAGGCCATGAGACATCAATCAGCTTATTCTGGATCTACACGAGGAAAAAGACAGGTCATGAGGCATCAAAACGCTTATTCTGGATCTACATGAGGAAGAAGACAATGGAGAGAGACATCAAAACTCTTATTCTGGATCTACACGAGGAAGAAGACAGGTCATAAGACATCAAAACGCTTATTCTGGATCTACACGAGGAAAAAGACAGGTCATGAGGCATCAAAACGCTTATTCTGGATCTACATGAGGAAGAAGACAATGGAGAGAGATGTCAAACAGCTTATTCTGGATCTACACGAGGAAGAAGACAGGTCATAAGACATCAAGCAGCGTATTCTGGATCTACACGAGGAAGAAGACAGGTCATAAGACATCAAGCAGCGTATTCTGAATCTACATGAGGAAGAAGACAGGTCATGAGACATCAAGCAGCTTATTCTGGATAAGCAGACTCAGTCGTTTTTAACTTTGTTGTGTTCTGATTATTCATGTACAACTTTCAAAATCCCAATATCCCAATAATATAATATAATATAATATAATATAATATAATATAATATCGTATAATACCTCGATATCCTTCCTCAGCTGTGTGTGTGTTTCTCTCTCCTTGCGTAATATAATGTAATAATATAATATAATATAATATAATATAATATAATATAATATAATATAATATAATATAATATAACATAACATAACATAACTTAACATAATATAACATATTACCTCTATATCCTTCCTTAGTTGTGCGTGTGTTTCTCTCTCCTTGCGTAGTATGGCCTGTTTTTCCTCCACTGACTTGACCTTCATCAGGATGCTGCTGTCTACACCTCCAGCATCACACTGCAGATAACAACAACAACAACAACAGGTATTAATACAGCACAATATCACATCACACTACAGATAACAACAACAACAACAACAGTAACAGGTATTAATACAGCACAATATCACATCACACTACAGATAACAACAACAACAACAACAGGTATTAATACAGCACAATATCACATCACACTACAGATAACAACAACAACAGCACAATATCACATCACACTACAGATAACAACAACAACAACAACAGGTATTAATACAGCACAATATCACAACTACAGCGTCAGGATGCTACTGTCCACACTGGAGAATAGATATTACATCACATTACATTACATTACACCTCCCACATCACACTGGAGAATAGATATTACATCACATTCCATTCCATTCCATTCCATCCCTCTATACTTGATAGGCATCCTGCAGTATTGGTGCTCTCATCACACTATGCAGGTCAGATGGGGCGAGGCCTCTTCTAGGAATGTTGGGATTACCAATAGTGTCAGGCAAGGTGGAATTCTTTCTCCTCTTCTTTTTAATATATACAGCTCCCAGGCCACTTTATTAGAATAGCATGAAAAAGTTGATTTATTTCCATAATTCCATCAATAATGTTAAACTGTCATGGATTGTAGATGCATGGCCCAGTTGTTTAACTATTCCAATCATTCAAGTTTTTCTTTTTACATAATTTGGCCTTCCAGCTCAAAAAAACAATGATTTGGGAAATTCGCATTATTAGAATATTGTAATAAAATCACAATTTTCTTCATCAAAATTCGTTTCACATCAGTGCACATCAAATCAGTTGAAATTTGGTACTTTCTACATAACATGCAATGTTCAATACTTGGTTAGGATTCTCTCTGTCTTAATAACGGCCATGGTGCGTTTAACATTGAAGTCAATGGCAGAAACAGTGCATGGGAGTAATGGAAGGCCAGATATCCTTGATGCTTTGCCGTCAGCTGTTCTTGTTTGTTGACCTGGTGTCCCACAATTCACTCTTCAATATACCCGTTGATACCCATGCTACATTTTGGTGTTAACTCACCAGTTTAATTCTAACTCACCAGAAATAAAACCCCATTCATTTTCAATGGGGTTTCATTTCTGGTGATTTAGAATTAAACCGGTGAGTTAGCGACAAAACGTGGCATGGAAATCTACAGGGTATATTGAAGAGTGAAGTGTGGGACACCAGGTCAGCTATACAAAAACAGCTGACGGCAAAGCATCAAGGATATCTGGCCTTCCATTACTCCCATGCACTGTTTCTGCCATTGACTTCAATGTTAAACGCATCATGGCCGTTATTATTAATAATATTAAGACAGAGAGAGTCCTAACCAAGTATTGAATATTGCATGTTGAGTAGTATTTGATGTGCACTGATGTGAAACAAATTTTGATGAAGAAAATTGTGATTTTATCACAATATTCTAATGATGCGAATTCCCCAATTCATGGGTTTTTTGAGCTGGGAGACCAAAATGTGTAAAAATAAACAATTTAATGATTGGAATAGTTAAAAAACTGGGCCATGAATCTATAATCCATGACAGTTTAACATTATTGATGGAATTATGGAAATAAATCAACTTTTTCATGCTATTCTAATAAAGTGGCCTGGAGCTGTATATGGATGATCTGTCCAGGAAACTTAATGACTGTAGGACTGGATGTATGGTTGGGGACAAGGTTATTAATCATCTTCTGTATGCTGATGATCTTGTTATCCTTTCTCCCTATAGTGCTGGTCTCCAGCAACTACTCAGAGCCTGCTCAGAGTATGGGATAGATTTTGACATCAAATATAATGCAAAAAAAAGAGTGTTGTCATGATTGCCAGATCTAAGGAGGACAAAAAGTTACAGTTCCCTTCTTTTTATTTAAATAATAGTGAGTTGGCAATTGTAAATAAAGCAAAGTACTTAGGTAATATATACCGGTCCGTGGACTATTGGATACCGGGCCGCACAACATAAATTTAAAAAAAAAAATCCAGAAGACCTGCCTTTGTTATGAACTGCGGTGCAGAACACATCTCAAATATAACTTTTAGTATTGCCATATTAGTAATTGCATTACTAGACATAGCACAAGTATTTTCAATTTTAATAACAAGCAAACTGTTCTATGTGCCGTCCAATCACTAGTTGAATGTCAAATGCGCTAGAAGCATGCTGCGAGGCCGCGCCCACTTTATACTTCAATCTAAACAGTGGATGTCGTTTTGGAGTGTTGGCTGTCTTCTCTGGCTCTTTCTTTATAAGGCTTTTGAAACGTTGCGAAGCAAACTTTTTGGGACCCACTTTAGAAATCCACTTCTATCATTTGTTGCTATTTCAGTTTCGTGATAACAACGCTGTGTTACAAACGTAATTGCGTTGCGAGACATGTCTTGTGGTTGCAACTTATAACGACCAACGCTTGTTTCAGGAGCTCCTGAAAGTCAGCGTTAGCAGAAAACAAGGCGATGACATGCAACCCGTTGCCTCTTTTTAAAATATTGCATTGGTTTTTTGACAGATAAAACTGCGCACTCAGACTGCGGTAGAATCACACACTGGTTATGCATCAGTCCACACAAACGTGACGCGAGGGCACGAGCTGCTAGTAGCAAACTTCAGCGGTATCAAATTCCAGCTTCCAACTATTCCCGTGTTCGAAAAAACAATGACGACTGCTAGTTGGAAACAGTTGACCTTAAATTAATAGAAGCGCCACTTTGCAAGGATACCTATAACCCAGTCATAATAGCCGAATGTAAATGCGCATTGTCCTCAATAAAAATGAACATGGCCAGAGAGCGCACTTTTTCGCATGGTGAAAAATAACCTAGTACGCAGTAGTTTTGGGTGATCATTCCTTGCACCACTAGCCCTATGACCTGGCTCCACAAATTAGTGGGGTAATTGTCAGTTTAATAGTCAAATACTAAATGTTATGTTTAAATGTAGGCTGTTACACATTTTGAATGGAGTGAAGGAAAAGGATTAGGCCTTATTTTTAGACCCTATTAATACTACTATTATTAGGCCTATTAATAATAACAATGATAACAAATAATAATAATAATAATTGGCCTAGGCTAATATTGGTGTAATATTAATATTATTATT
The DNA here is from genome assembly GCF_034702125.1 of Engraulis encrasicolus. Taxonomy (NCBI): domain Eukaryota; kingdom Metazoa; phylum Chordata; class Actinopteri; order Clupeiformes; family Engraulidae; genus Engraulis; species Engraulis encrasicolus. The sequence continues at coordinate 55,539,019 of NC_085868.1, read as the reverse complement.
ACTATTATTATTATAATAACGCGTGACTGCCGGTCCGCGGAAAAAAATGGAACTCAAACCGGTCCCTGGTGCTAAAAAGGTTGGGGAACCCTGTTGTAAGCTATACGCTCAAGCGAATATGCTGGCACGTAAGTTTCATATGTGTTCCAAAGATGTTCAAATTTCTCTTTTTAGACATTATACACTGCCCATCTTTGGTCTAACTACAGTAAGGTGAAGAGTAACAAAATCAAGGTGGCCTATAATGATGCTTTTTTAAGTCTGATGAAGGTTACAAGATGTCAATGCAAATGTGCCCACATTTTAGGCATTAATGAGGAACCTCATCTATAAGTTTATATGTAGGTTAAATGAGTCAAGTAATGGTATCATAATGGGATTGTGCAATGTAAAGGAAAGGGTCACTCAGTTCAGCTCTGACATATGGAAACACTGGAAAAACCAACCATTACATTACAGCTAGTGTTCGAATTATGCAGAAAATTTCGGGGGGACTCGTCTTTTTTTCGGGGGGGGGGGCTTACGCCTGTCTCAGAGCGCGCACGGGGGTGGGGGGGGGGTGGGGGGAGGTGTTGCGCTTGTCTCAGAGCGCGAATCTCGAAAGCACAGGAGGAGTAGGCTTAACAGTAGTCGTGGGCCTAAGTGCGAGAAGCTAGAACACCTGGACCCTCTTGAAGTTGTGACCACTCAGGATATTTTATAGAACGTTCCAGGTATCGCTCGCGATTTACAGCGTGTGACGATGTGCAAATTTACATTGTGGAATATTGAAAGTATCTGGCCAAAACCACGACAAGCGCGAAAGTCTTCACGTTACCTTTCCACAGTGCACCTAAACAGTTACAGTATATTGACTACCTTATGTCTATCACCAGTTGAGACAATGGGTCTTTCTCAAATGCAAGGCCAGTGTCCTTCCAAGTGTATCAGCCTAATTAGGCACGCCCAGTGATTGGATACCCTTTATTAGTCATACCCAGTGATTGGATATTCTGTAGAGTTCACCAAAAAGTATCCAATCACTGGGCGTGACTAATTAGGCTGACACACTTGGAAGGACACTGGCCTTGCATTTGAGAAAGACCCAAGGAGAGCAAAAAGAGAGGGAGAGAGAAAAGCGGTGTGTGGGTGTGTGCACTCGCAAGTGTGACTGAAGGTCTTGGCTGACGCACAGAGAGAGAAACCCAATGTTGATCATAAACGCCCCGGTTTAAACTTCACTGATTAAAAAAACAGTAGCTCCAAGGGGTTGTAAGTAGTGATGGGTAAATTAAGCTTTGTTAAAGCTCTGAACAATTTAGACACATTGCTTCAAAAATTGGGTTAGTACTTGAAGCTTCAGTAACAGGGCCCTCTCCTGGTGAAAAGCCATGTTTGCAATTAAACAGGCTCAATTCGATAAGATGAGATGTGCCCTCATCATCTGCGACATTACCCCCAATATTGGACTGAGCTCATACTTTTGCACACTAACTTCCAGACATTTGACATTTTGGGCTACTGATGAGGCAGTTGAGGCCACATTTATTTATTTATTCATTTATTATTAGGCTATTTTTTGGGCGATCAGAATAAAGCGTTGCTGAACATTAATGTCTTCTCCTTGTTGTGTTCATAACGTATGATGATGTCTACTTGTCTATCCAAGTGGGACTTATAGGCCTAATGGCAGTCAATAAAATATCTATTCTCTCCACTGCAACCTGGCAGACGGCTCTGCAGTCCAAACACATTTGCGCGCGCCTGCTGGTTCGTGTGGCAGCGCGAAACACTGCAGCTGCTTTCGGAAAACTGAACCAGTTTACTGTTTCATACGTCATATATCACATGGTTTTTCCGTACTGAAGCAAACTTCGGAACAGTGGTTTAATGGTTTTCGCAGTTGATGGTTTGAAACACGTTCCGGCGCGCTTGTGCCAGACTGCCATCACTAGTTGTCAGCGTTTTCATAGCACCAGAGATGGGACCAAGTCACTAATTTGCAAGTCGCAAGTAAGTCTCAAGTCCTTCCAATCAAGTCCGAGTCAAGTCACAAGTTAAGACACATTTGACCAAGTCAAGTCCAAGTCCAAGTCGTGCCAAAGCCAAGTCAAGTCCAAGTCCAAGTCTTATTTTTTCCAAGTCCTTAACAAGTCACCTTGTATTCTATGTGCAATATTGACAATTACTTTTGGTCATAAATTCGGTCATAAATTTGTTTTGAATTTTACTTTTGGTCATACATTTTTGGTTTGACTAGGTTTAACTATAAGATGAACCATGGTTTTACGACGAAAACTAACCATGGTTTTACCACGGTTTATAAGTATTCATTAAATTACAATTAGTTGCCGCTTCTTTTATCCAACGCACATTTTGGTGACAGTCTCTGGAGCAATGTGGGTTAGGTGCCTTGCTCAAGTGCACTGCAATCATGGATGGCAGCGTAGGGAGAGGTAGACCTAAGGGTGGGATTCAAACCTGCAACTCTGTGATCTTCAGTCCAACTCCCTAACGATTACACCACGGCTGCTAACGGCTGCAAAAATGCGTGATACTATGGATGGTTCAGAGTACTATAGAGAGACCATGGTTACTACAGTAAAACCATGATTACAGTAAAACCATGGACACTTTTCGTAAGGGGTTCTAAACACAAAATAGTAGGCCTACTGGTACTGTTTAAGGGGAAATAGTTTACATTATATTATTATTTATTACATTACATTGCACTTAGCTGACGCTTTCACTTATTCAAAGCGACTTACAGCTATTATTTTTCAGGGTATTGGTTACAGTCCCTGGAGCAATGTGGGGTTAGGTGCCTTGCTCAAGGGCACTTCAGCCATGGATGGAGATGTCAGGGGGAATTTGAACCGGCAACTCCTAGATTGAAGGACCAACTCTATAACCACTTGGCCATGGCTGCCCATGTTTAGTTTTTCTTTCTTTCATGCATTTTTTTCACACACAAATGT
>NC_085868.1:55523562-55526062 GCF_034702125.1 Engraulis encrasicolus | reverse complement strand
TTTTTTTAAAAACACAGCAGTCGTATTGTCACGGGGGTGACAAACTTGGACTAACTGTTATTCTCACTGATTGCAAATGTTTGTAGGTGCCAATGGGAAGAGGGAGAAAGGTGATTGGGTGTACGGGGTGGGTATGGGCTTTTTGAATGCAGGTGGCAAGATGGCGAGGAGGATCCGGAGGAGGACGAGACGCACAGCTACCGCACGAGAGAAGGGTCGGAGAGACTACCGCGGCCGGGGGGCAGCCTTGGGAGGGGGTGAGCTGCACGCCGGTATCCGGATGGGAGAAGAGACAAGCAACAGACGACTACGAATGGCGCGGACGGAATATTGCCTGAACGAGGTTTGCGGCCAGAGTCACGAAGAGGTTGCGTTGGAAAGCTGCTGGTGGAGGACGCTCACGCCTGGTCACCATAGCCTTCACCTTGAAGCCTCCTCCCCGCTGTGTGTGCTGCCCCTGGCCCGCTCTGTCTGTCACTCACTCACTCTCTCACTCCCGGACCCAGCGAATGCACGATCGGAAAAGACTTTTTGCGCAGCGAGGATGGCCACCCCTACACCATCGTTTTATGTGTGCTGTGTTGGTTGCTGTGCTGCTCACGTGTGCTCCTTTAAATAAGTAGCTTAGTTACTCGTGCTGTGTAGGCCTATTTTATTCACAATTGGTGATGGGAGTTAGCATCCCCCTGTGCGTTATTCATACGAATTCAGAGACTGGAAGCCTGTTTACCCTTCTCCTATCTCCACCAGCTGATCCGCCTCCGCGTGCCCAGGCGAGCCAGGTGGCCCCGCCCAACCTGTCGGAGGCTACGATGCGCACGGACCGAGTGAGAGGTTTGAGGTGCTGATCAGAGACATTGGACCATTAAGGACCCGGCGGACAGAGAACTGGTTACACATCCACACACACGCGCACACACACACACATGCATACAGAACTATGTCTCCAAATAGAAAATAAATACTTGATTTAAATGACTTTGTTGTCTTGGTGTTTCCTGATGTGTACAATGCTCCTCGGGGTAGTTGGTATTAAGTGGTGGTGCCGCTGTCAAACGCGCACCCCCCACCTGTGACAGTATGATAAATGTTAAGATAAGTGTGAAATTCTTTTTTTTTTTTTTGCTTAGGCCTATTTTTTTTGGCAAACGAATGCATTAATAGGCCTAATTACCTCTATTGTTAAGGCGGCTACAGAGTATAATTTGTTTTCATTATTTCATAATTTTTGTTGGTGGTAAGCCTATATAGGCTACTATATAGGCTATTTTCAATTAGGCTATTTGAATGATTCAACCAACCGCCCGAATTTCATTAAAATATTTGGCTATAGGCTACTTTCGATTCGATTGTGTGTGCTCTTCTTAAAACCTGATTTTAATATGGCAACCAAGCATAGGCCCTACACATTGTGAGGGACTAAACAAGTGCGTCCAATGCGAATACCTCTTGTGTTGTTGGAGAGAGAGAGAGCTCTTTTGTGTGCGTGTGGGGGTTTAATCACCCCCTCCCCCACAGACAAACATTCACTCCGTCACACAGTTGAAGACTGTAGTTAGTTGACATCTATGTAAGCGCCCCTCCAAGCGTCTGCCTGTGTTTGTGCTTCCGTGCTCGTCCATCCCCCAGTTTTAGTAGTAGTAGAAATACAGTCAGCAAATTGCATGTTTTATTTAGCATTGGGCATTTGATAGGGCATTTGATAATAACACAAGTGTGAGCCCTAAACAAGACCACCATGTGAATTTAAACTCGACTTTTTCTGTCTTTCATTCACCATCTCCCAATCCAGTTTGCATAGGCCTACCTAGTACCTACAATTGAATAAAATAAAAAAGACGTTTTTTTTTAGTTATTATTATTATTATTAGTGCTTGTGGACACTTGTGAACTATGACTCCTTCTTCGGAGGCTGGATAACCTGTCACACCACGAGCTCTTTTGTGTGCGTGTAGGGGTTTAATCACCCCTCCCCCACAGACAAACATTCATAGCGTCACACAGTTGAAGACTGTAGTCAGTTGAAATTTATGTAAGCGCCCCTCCAAGCCGTGTGAGTTTAACAGTATGCGGCCAAGAGGCACACACACACACACACACACACACACACACACACACACACACACGAGAGATGCAAGGCAGAGTATGGATATTGTTTCAAAAGTTTGAATGTTTATTTGTTGTGATGTTACAAATAGCAATAAAAACATAGCCTAGATCAATAAAAAGGCGTTCAAAAAATCAAACTATGCCTAAAAATAAATCCTTACAAAGTCTTTTAAGTGTCCAGGTGTAGGCCTAGCCTAGCCTACTTCAATGTCCTTACTCCCGTGTCCATACTGTAAATCCCATGGTGCAAAAAGTGCAGTTGGCTAGTGACTCAACAAGGGTGGCAGCAACGCAGTCTGGTCTTGATTCAGAATTCACTCAGGACAAAGGCGGCATTCAAAAAAATCTAAGTAGGCTATGCCTAAAAATAAATCCTTACAAAGTCTTTTAA
>NC_085868.1:55513562-55516062 GCF_034702125.1 Engraulis encrasicolus | reverse complement strand
TGACTTACCTGCTCATTTTCACATTATGTTCGATAGGCGACAAAACTTTTGTCTTGTGAAAATCTGCCCTGTCTGTGTTCATTAAAGTGTCAATCTTTCTTTGGTGCATGAAATTTATTTTTGAACATACATTTTCATTCGGAAGGGTTGTAGCTTTCATTTGAGTGACTCCTGAAGCCAAGTGATTAATTGAAAGTCAGGTTATTAGCTGTTATTCCAAACAGATGGATAGGCGACAACTCTTTTGGAGACGGCTGTACGTATAATAATATAATCAATATAGCTCGCCTTAAGCTCACATAATATAATAATATAAATAATATAATAATAAGCTGTTTCCGTTCCTCATGTTCCTGTATTGTGAACTGCAGTGTTGTGTTGTGGGTGTGGATCTGCTGCAGCTCTGTCTCCAGTATATTATAGTAATATAATCAATATAATCAATATAATAATGATAATAAATAACCTGTTTCCTCTCCTCGTGTTCCTGTATGGTGAACTGCAGTGTTGTATTCTGGGTGTGTATCTGCTGCAGTTCTGTCTCCAGTGTATTATAGTAATATAATCAATAAAATCAATATAATAACATAATATAATAATGATAATAATAACCTGTTTCCTCTCCTCGTGTTCCTGTATTGTGAACTGCAGTGTTGTATTCTGGGTGTGTATCTGCTGCAGCTCTGTCTCCAGTATATTATGTAAGGGTTAACGTTCGGCGAGAAGGTCGCTACCGTGGAATAGCAGCACGACAGAGAGAATCTTTAGACCCCGACGCGGAGCGGAGGGGTCTTGTTCTCTCTGAAGTGCTGCTATTCCACAAAGCGACCGACTCGACGAAAGTTAACCCGCTTATTATATGGATATACTTAAATGATTCACACATGGCGGGGACATTTCTTTAGACCTATTTAATGTTAAGATTGTTGCTGCGCAAAACAAAACAGTGCCGTTGTGGAACACCGCTAGGCAACAGCTAGGAGCCAGGACAACAGGTGTTGTCTATCACAGCAGCTGATTAGAGTGACAAAAGACCGGACCCCTTGCGGGGTGATATGAAACATTCGCTTTAGCCACTGACCAGTGGCTTTAGCAGTGAACGTCTTGTTGCCATTGACAGCGGTAGCCAGGACAACGCTGTCTATCACAGCAGCTGATTAGAGTCTTGTTGAAAAGTCGCTTTAGCAGTGAAAAGTCTTGTTGCCATTGACAGCGGTCTGTTATAGACCAACCCGTCCGTTATCGAAAAATAACAGACGTCCGAACGTTGGGGAGCCCCGTTGAAATGAATGGAGCATTCGACAGATGACGTCACAACCATATAATAAAGTAATATAATCAATATAATAAATATAATCAATATAATAATGATAATAATCACCTGTTTCCTCTCCTCCTGCTCCTGTATTGTGAACTGCAGTGTTGTATTCTGGGTGTGTATCTGCTGCAGTTCTGTCTCCAGTATATTATAGTAATGTAATCAATATAATCAATATAATCAATATAATAATATAATAATAACCTGTTTCCGTTCCTCATGTTCCTGAATGGAGAACTGCAGTGTTGTGTTGTGGGTGTGTATCTGCTGCAGTTCTGTCTCCAGCGTGGTGTTGTGGCGTCTCAGCTGCTCCAACTGGCACTGCAGGCTGCTGATCTGGCACTCACGGCTCTGCAGAGCCAACTCCACATCTGCACAGCTGCTCAGCAGGCCCAGCAGAGTCGCCTGCAGGGCAGAAACACACAGACACATCACACACACACACACACACACACACACACACACACACACACACACGCAAACATTACATTATATTACATCAGTGTGCATTTCGTCAGCTTTTTCAAAAAATTCAGTCTTAGTCTTAGTCTTAGTCACAATGACGAAAATCAATTAGTCATTGTCTTCCCAGACTGGGCTATTTCTCAGTGACTAGACCCAGGGATGACAGCAGCACTCAGCATACTTTGTAGAGGTTTTTTATTGTGGTGCACAAAGTGACTGACATTTTGACGAACCTGTGTCTTCCTCAGAGTCAAAAAAATAGTAGCCCAGTCAAAAGTAGCGTAGTCTGTCTTGATTCAGCTGTCCTCGACTGTAAGCACCACAAGGGCTGAAGCACAGACATCCTTTCTCTATCTACAAGTTCTTGAGGTTTAAGGGAGAATAGTCACCTTGCATCTGACATGCATTTTTTTTACCTATCCTTCAAGTGTTTCACTTCAGTGCTCTCGTTGTTTTCATGAAAGACACATGCAAACATTACATTACAGGACATTGCATTTAGCTAATGATTTTACCCAAAGTGACTTAAAGTGATACTGTGCAGGAAATGGTCAAAAAAGGTACTGCAACTATGCTGCTCATTGAAACTGGGCTGCCAATTGCCAAATTAATCTTAACATGAAAGTTTTCTAAGTAATAAACAAATACTTTCTAGTATGGTCCAAGTAGTGTATGGTCCAAGTAGAGTCATTTGTGCAGCTAAAAATGGGTATTTTT
>NC_085868.1:55496062-55508562 GCF_034702125.1 Engraulis encrasicolus | reverse complement strand
ATGGTAAATGGACTGCATTTATATAGCGCCTTTCCACTCCTTCAAGCACTCAGAGCGCTTTACACTGTTTGCCTCACATTCACCCATTTACACACCGATGGCAGTGGCTGCCACACAGGGTACCACCCTGGCCTGCCACCAGGAGCAACTTGGGGTTAAGTATCTTGCTCACACATCGATGAAGGGGTCTGACAGAGCGGGTCTCAAACTCTTAGTTTACAACAGCTAGTCTACATTTGCATTATCTTTTAAAACAAAATGTGTTAGTTTAGAGCAGGGTTTCCCAACATTTTGCAGTTTGCATGTATACTGTAGGGATACATCTATTAGCACTAATACATACAATGTTAATGTCTGCATAAGTACCTTGTAAGGCATGTACTAAGCAAATGCTAAGGCCTACTAGGTCCTTACTAAGGTTAAATTGGTAATAAATCCCTTATTGTGCATGAACAAGACATTTGCGAATACATGGCTAACAAATGTTTGATTTTGCTTTGTACATGCCTTAGCCTACAAGTTACTTTAGGAACATTGTATGTGTTAGTGCTAATAGATGTATCCCTAAAATAAAGTGTTACCAAAATGTGTTATGGGCTAGAACAGGGTTTCCCAGCATTTTCCAGTTTGGGGCCCCCTTGAAATGTTCACAAGTGGTCCACCGGCTCTGGCACAATAAACAGTTCAACTCAAATGAATAGTCAACAGCAACACAGCAACACATATTATTTAGAATTCATAGAAAACGATTTCAGTGCCGGCTGCTCACATGGAATACCTCCGCGGCCCACCCGGCCGTGGGCCCCGACCCATAGTTTGAAAATCACTGGTCTGCAATTAATTGTCTCATTGGCATAGGCCTATGATGTAGAGAGCTAGTCCCAAGTGAGTGTCCATATGGTTGAGATTCAGCAGAGCTCCCAAAGGCTGTCACATCAGACAGAAGGGCAACTGTGTTGTTCCACTTAGTAGTTTTCAGACAGTACAGGCTAACTTTGTTCCATTTAGTACAGTAGCTTCCTCAGGCAGTAGACCATATAGGCTAACTGGGCTCCACTTAGTAGCTTCCTCAGGCAGTAGACCATATAGGCTAACTGCGTTCCACTTATTAGCTTCCTCCATCTGGTATACATCATGCTCTCCTGACAGCAGCGATTAGCGTTCAGTGACGACCTCTCCCCTGACAAGAGCAGAGCACCTCACCTCATCTCATCTCATCTCATCCATATTCATATTCTCTCGCTATTAAGTAAATATTCAGACAGGCCAGACGTGCTTTAGGCTGCGTGTCTGCTTTATGTTGCGGCCTGGCACGGACTACGCTGTAACACTATACTGCAGGCTTAATGTATTGAGGCACAGGGTGCATTCCAATATGCAACCTTGCGTCCTCCACTTGTGCTTGCGGCCTCGCCCCACCTCCTGGCCCCTCCTCCATGCAGAAAACAATAAAGTTTCCCAGCTGTCAGCCTAGCCAAAACAATTTTTGGGGGACTATTCTTGATTCACCATCCAGTTTGCAAATGAGAAAATGACTTTACAATTGAGCTTTTGCGAGATAATGAAATACAGTGCTGTTGTCAGTGATGTCATCATGACATATTGCTTCCTGGTACAAGGCCAAAAGCACAAGTGGAGGACACAAGGTTGCATATTGGAACGCACCCATAATGTAATGAGACTTCCAAACGGAGGCCCCGGGGTTACCAGATGAGACTGATGATTTCCAGCCCAAACAAACGCTCAAAAACAGCCTGGAAGCACTAAATCCTGCCCAATTTTAACTAAATTCTATTGATGTGACAGGTCCTACATGGACATATTAAAAACAAGGCCCACGCTGAAGAAGGCACTCATGCCGCTACACGTGGGCCTTGTTTTTAATATGTCCATGTAGGACCCGTCACATCAATAAAGACATTTTAATTTGGAGTACCTTAGTCAGAGAATTTATTCTCATTTTTTTTTATCCTGGAAGTACTATACCTTGGACTAAAGAGCACCCAAACCCAAGAAGCCAACAAACTATCTGGATAAGAGCACGCCATACTCCACAAACTAAATTCTATTGATTTCTTTCGCCATAAATTTGCAGAAAAACCTACCCAAGTGTCTTCCTTACCCATTTTTACCCACAGATGGCCATCCTTAGCAGAAAGCGCCCAACCTGGCAACGCTGGGAGGCCCTCGTTCCCGAGCGCTGATCTCGATATAATGATTAATAATGAGGGCGCTGTCCTTGGTGCTGGACATCGTCATGACAACGAATAGAAAGGGGAATGTTTCTCATGGGTAACTTCCATTTTGTTTTTACAAAACTATTTGGTGGCTGGCTATTTAATCTATTTGTTCTGTAATCATTGCGTCTACCATTGAAACATGGTGTTGGTTGGTTGGTGTGAACGTCTCCGCATGTTTCTCAGCTGGCTGCCTAAATGGCCTATAAAGTGCCCTGGAGTGTTTAGTGAAATAGAGCGTTGTGGCAGATCGGTTGCCTCGGCCCGTAAGATCATAAAGTTGCTGTTCTGAGATTTGTTAGTTTGTTTGTGTGTAGCATGTTGGAGCTATTAGAGAAGGAAGAGGAGAAAATTGAGGATTAATTACAGATTGATGCATCTGGCTTGTGTGAAACCAAACCTTTTATGGTGATATTTAGGCATTCGCCTATTCTCTCTCTTGATCTCTCTCTCTCTCTCTCTCTCTCTCTCTCTCTCTCTCTCTCTCTCTCTCTGAACATCCCTTCAAAACAACATAGCTGTGTGATGTCACCTCGCCCTATCACATAAACAATCATACTCTTCCATAGCTGTTGATAAGGCCTGGACTGGGGGAGAAATAGGGCCCGGGCACTTTTGGATTAAAGGGGCCCCTCATAATTAGCAACGCAGAGCTGACTCACCGGTGGGCCCTGCACCCTTGTGAGCCCCATATTTCAGAAATGTTAAAAGTTAAAACTTTTTGGTGTTTTTACTTTTCTGAAAATAGGGTCCCTTGGGGATTGGACTGCCTGAGATGCCAGAGCTGGCCCAGATCTGGAAAACTCTTGGCGTGTGTGTGTGTGTGTGTGTGTGTGTGTGTGTGTGTGTGTGTGTGTGTGTGTGTGTGTGTGTGTGTGTGTGTGTGTGTGTGTGTGTGTGTGTGTGTCTGTGTCTGTGTGTTTGTATTTATGTAGCTACTTGACACCTGAATTTCCCCCTGGGGATCAATAAAGTTTCTCTACTCTACTCTACTACAAGGGTGCAGGGCCAACCGGGAAATGCCCGCTATGCCAGATGGCCAATTCAGCTCTGGGCCCAATCATAGCTCCTCCATAGGTGTTGATAAAAGCTCATCATCCTCATTATTTCCAAACAGAGTATCCAGGCAACGGGATTCTGGCTGCACGAGACATGATTACCCATGAGCCTCCTGGGGGCTGACGGGGACGCTGACAGCTTTGGCTGGGCCCAGGACAAAGACATCTGAAAGGGCCCCCCCAACCCACTGGATACAATGTATTGAAGACCCAATTCTGGGCCCCCTCTCTCTCCCTGGGCCCTGGACAAATGCCTGCCCCCTGGGGGCTAAAGTGCTATTCCTCACTACTCTCCCTGAAGGATGGGTTAAAAAAAAATCACACTTTTAATTTGTATTTTATTTTTTTCTCACGGGACATGCCAAACCCTCCGTCAACATAAGATCTCTAACACCTGGCCTTAAACCCTGAATGCTTTTTTGTAAATTAGCATCACCCATGGAGGGGGGGCTTTCTTCTTGTCTGGCCCAGGGGCCCATGGAAGGGGGGCTTTCTTGTTGTCTGACCCAGGGGCCCATGGAGGGGGGCCTTTCTTGTGGCCTGGCCCAAGGGCCCATGGAGGGGGGCCTTTCTTGCTGTCTGGCCCAGGGGCCCATGGAGGGGGGCCTTTCTTACTGTCTGGCCCAGGGGCCCATGGAGGGGGGCCTTTCTTGTTGTCTGGCCCAGGGGCCCATGGAGGGGGGCCTTTCTTGTTGCCTGGCCCAGGGGCCCATGGAGGGGGGGCTTTCTTCTTGTCTGACCCCCGGGGCCCATGGAGGGGGGCCTTTCTTGCTGTCTGGTCCAGGGGCCCATGGAGGGGGGGGGCTTTCTTCTTGTCTGACTCCGGGGCCCATGGAGGGGGGGCCTTTCTTCTTGTCTGACCCAGGGGCCCATGGAGGGGGGGGGGGGGGGCTTTCTTCTTGTCTGGCCCAGGGGCCCATGGAGGGGGGGCTTTCTTCTTGTTTGGCCCAGGGGCCCATGGAGTCATAATCCGTTTCTCCGCTCTCCGTCTTGTAAACCAGAGAGAGCTGTGATGAGTGACTTTATAGCACTTTATAGCATCCAGATCTCCCAGATATGTTGACGAGGCCACCTCTCTCTCGGATAGAGGAGAGAAGAGAAAAGAAGAGAAAAGAAAAGAAAAGAAGAAGAAAAGAAAGGGGGAAAAATGTTTCATGCATTCCGGAGGGAGAGAAGCTGCGTTCATTACACTGGCATAATGAAAAAGAAAACAAAAGACAACAAACAAATTAAGAGAGAAATGCATTAAAGAGTAAAATGCTTAAAGCATTCCTGAGGTAAATCTGTGTTCATTAGATTCAATTTAATGATTTGTGGTAACCCATCGCAGTCGTTGGGCAAATGAATCATGGCTGTGTGTGTGTGTGTATGTGTGTGTGTGTGTGTGTGTGTGTGTGTATGTGTGTGTGCGTGTATGTGTGTGCGGGCGTGTATGTGTGTTCTTCCATTCTGTGTAATGAGGACTGTGGGTTTACATGTGCCAACGAGCAGGTGGTCATGTGATGCCTATTATATTGTGTGAGCATTCCAATAGGTGACCTTGCGTCCTCCACTTGTGCTTGTTGCCTCATGTTTTGCTGATGCCCCGCCTATGTGGAGAAAACAATTAAGTTTTCCCCCTGTCAACAATTTTTGGGGGACTATTCTTCAATCACTAACCAGTTTGGAAATGAGGAAATGACTTTACAATTGAGCATTTGCGGGATAATGAAATATAATGCTGTTGTCAGTGATGTCATCACAACGTGTTACTTCCTGGTACAAGGCCACAAGCACAAGTGGAGGACGCAAGCTTGCATATTGGAACGCACCCTGTAACACAGTGGTGTCCCCTCTCAGACATCTGTTAGCAATACAGAACTACATCCATCACATATTGGTGTTTTAGAGTTTATACATATACAAAAGCATACAGTACAGGACGTCATAAATTAGAGCCAAATGCTCAAGTCGTTACAGTTACATTATGTGTGATTTGCTGTACAGTGCACATAGTTTAAAAAAATAAAGGGGGGGGGGGGGTAAATGCTGTTTTATGGAAAATCTATAATACAAAGCAGTTTCTTTTCTTTTCACAGGCCGTTAACATGTGTGGTGTGAAAGTAGTGAAAAAGAAGAATGACCATTTTTCCATTTCTCCCCGTGTGCAGTTGATGGAGTGTTGCCCACTGTGTCGTTGCCGTGGTTTCCAGTGTGTTGTGGTCTGTTAGTGCGTCAGGACACACGAAGACATTTAACAACATAGCGGCTCACTATCAACTCTGTCATGAAAAAAAACATCACTTGTGCAAGACGATTCAGAGACAAGATGTGTGGTAATTCCAAGTGCAGTCTTGCTCTTGCCTTGTACAGTGCAGTACGGCACTGTGTGTCTGTATAACCGCAGAGATACACCAGCGGCGATCTGAGCGAGTCGAGCGACGGAAGTAATTGACTTTGTATTGAGTCGAGAGACAAAAGAGATTCTGGAGACTAGAGCGATTTGCGCGACGAGCGCGACAATTTGAAGTTGAAATCTTTTCAACTTTTTATGACGCGGTTCGGCGACAAGCCGCGACAGCCAATGACTGTATAGAGGTCAGTGACCACAGCCAATGGGAATGCTTGAATGCTTTGCCTTCTGCCTGTACGGACATACTCTAGTCTCCTCAGTCTCTCGTATCGCTTGCTGCTACACTCTGTCGCTAGAGTCGTGTCGCCGCTGGTGTATCTCTGCGGTAATACCCACTATAACAAAATAAAATAAAATATATATAAATTCCACAGAAATGAAAACTCCACTCTGGAACTCGTGGAACTTTCTGTAACAGAGGAAAACAGTACTGTACATGGCATAATAGCAGAGGTGCCCCAAATAAAAGTATAAGTGAAAAAAAAGAAACTCAGTTTCCTTCCTTCCTTATCTGAGTAACCAGTAGAGCTGTGGACTTGTCTTACAATCAGCTGACTCTGCGCTGGTTGGATTTAATTTGTGGTGGGTTCTTGTTAGGTTTGAAGTAGGGCTGCACGATATATCGAAAATGTATCGATATCGTGATATCACAGCTTGCGATATACGTATCGCAAAAGTTGTGCGCATATCGCAAACAGTTTTTAATTTTTAACAATAGCAAATTTGGTGAGAAGGTTAAAAATGTATCAAAAATGTTGTCATTTTCAGTTGATGCTGTATATTAGTCATGTTTTTTCCTAATAAAAAACAATGGCAATAAAACATTGTTCTCAGCTGTTTTATACATGATAAAGTGTAGAATGGCAAGTAGAGAGGGGCAAATATATGCATATATGAAATATCGTGATTAATATCGATATCGCAGTACACAGTCATGTTATCGTGTATCGCATATTTTTCTAATATTGTGCAGCCCTAGTTTGAAGTGTTTTGTTTTCATAACAACACAGTCTATCGACCTCATTAGGTACAATGGACTAAATGGTGTAACAGCTATGTAATATCATGTGCTAGTGTTGTACGACGTACACCATTAATTTACGTTTACTTTGGCCACCTCTGCATAATAGTGTGTTGGGTGTGTGTGGAGGGCTAACGACGGCAGGAGCAACATTACTTTGCAGGTGTATTTGGCCGATAAAGCTCATTCTTATTCAGTGTCCTATAGTAACACCCGTCAGTGGTCTGTCCTAATTGTGTAAATTAAAATATAAAGAAGAACCGCAAAAATGCAAAAATCTGGAGACTCCTTCCAAAGTCAGGACTTTTTTGGACCCGGGTTATGTATCCCTCTAAACGTAATTGCCGGCCCATAAGCCGCTACTTTTGTCACACGTTTTGCACCCTGCGGCTGTTACGACGATGCGGCTAATTTATGGATTTAAAACTTTCTGTCACACTTCTTCAGATTGTTGCGTTTTCAGACCCAGGTGGCGTCATTGCCGTGTAAAGGAAAGACACATCAAATAAAATATTTCATACATCGTTGAATAAAAGGTATCGAAAATGAGACACTTTTGCACCCTCTGATTTGATTGTGACCATATAAAGGTACATATTCTCAGTGTCCCATCAATAGCTTGTCCTAATGTCCCCCAGACTGTTTTCAGGTCGACCAGAACAGTGCCGGAACCCGCACCAGTTATGTTCAGCACTAAAGTGCTTATCTGTGAACCACTCACGTTCATACCGGGCTATGAAGTTTTTCCGCACGTGATTGTGTTACCCAGATGAACCTGCTGATGTCCACATTGTCGTCATGGTTAGCGGAGAAAAACTTACTAACTTTCTGTTTGGCCAACGCTAAGATCTGCTGTGTGACCACATCGGCCGGTTTGCGATTAGGTGCGGGAACGGGCACCGCCATGGTTCTCAGTCGGCCTGAACGCGCCATCAGTGTCCTAATGCCTGTCATGTCCAATAGCCAATTAAGCCACATAGCTGGATATTTTTATATGTGGATATTTTTTTCTCCTGGTTGCATTGGTTTTGCATTGGTTTTGGCCCTCCGTTTCCACGTAGCAGATATTTAAAATCCAGGTTTAAAAAGCAGGAGAAAAAAAATATCCTATTTAGGGGGGTTGAAACGCATTTCTTACAATGGAGGATTTATTTTTATCCACATGTTGCGTTTACACCTAAACAAGAGAAAAAAATACCCTGCCAAACAAATATCCAGCTATGTGGAAACAGCACCCTAATGTCCAATAGCCAATTAAGCCCTCATTAGCGTCCTAATGTCCAATAGCCAATTAAGCCCTCGTTATTGTCCTAATGTCCAATGGCCAATTAAACCGTCGTCAGTCTCCTAATCTCCAATAGCCAATTAAGCCCTCGTTTGTGTCCTAATGACCAATTAAACCCTTATTAGTGTCCATCAGTGACCTATCCTGAAGGCATCAACTTAGCTCCCTTTGGGAACATCAATTGCTTGTCCTAATGTATCAACGGCCTTTCCTGAACACCCCTCAGCCTCAGGGTTGCACATCCATTAGTCTCTGTCTCAATCAGTGCCTTGTTCTCTTCTCTCCTCTCTTCTCCTCTCCTTTAAAGTATTAACCAATGTCCTGTCCTAATTGGACCAATTAAATCAATTACTTAATTGGCCAATTAAGCCCTGGTCAGTGTCCCCTCCTCAGTGTCCTATCCTGAAGGCTCCAAAGTAGCTGGCCTGGGGTTCCGGGTCCAGCATCCATGCGTTGGCCACGCGTACCAGCAGCCCGTCGCCCGTCCTCAAGTCGAGGGCCCGCCCCTGCTGCAGGCAGTACATGTTGTAGCCACCGCCCCTCTCGCTCCACCGCTGCGTACTGCCGCCCTTCATCACCGCCAGCGGCCTCAGGGGGGCGCCACCGCGACTCGGGCGCTCGTGCAGCACGTACTGCATCAGCTGGGCCGGACTCGGCGGCTGGGTGATGACATCATCAGCGGCGGCGGCGTTCGGTGGCCAATGACGATGCGAGGAGGGCGGTGGGACTGATGCCGCAGAGGGTTTTCGGGTGCGGGTGCGAGGGGGGTGGTGGTGTGTGTGTTGGTGCGAGGGCGTGTGTGTGTGGTGTGTGTGGCGTGTGTTGCGTGTGTGATGCAGCTCGGACTCGGCGTAGTAGCGGAAGCAGGTCTTGGCGTAGACGTAGTAGAGTCCCGGCTTGCGAACCAGGAGGCGGCCATCTTGGTAGCTGAAGTGAGTCAGGAGGCCCTGCTTGGGGTTCCACTGGACCATCGTCGCCTGCACCTCTCCTGCGCACACACACACACACACACACACACACACACACACACACTACATTAGACCATTACATTACACTACACTACTGGGTCAGGAGGCCCTGCTTGGGGTTCCAGAGGACCATCGTCGCCTGCACCTCTCCTGCGCACACACACACACACACACACACACACACACACACACACACACACACACACAGTACATTAGACGATTACACTACACTACTGGGTCAGGAGGCCTTGCTTGGGGTTCCACTGGACCATCGTCGCCTGCACCTCTCCTGGAGACAGAAACACACACACACACACACACACACACACACACACACACACACACACACACACACACACACACACACACACCTTACATTAAATCTTGGTAGCTGAAATGTGTGAGGAAATCCTGTTTTGGGTTCCACAACACCTGGACAGAGACACAGGAGAATATTGTTAAGGCTTGACTTGTTATCTCCCTAATTTTGCATAACCCGGCTTAAACTACGTGTAATGCAATAACGTGGAAAAGGATATATGTGCTAGTGTATGGTTGCATGTTAGGTGTACCCAAGGAAGGAACGTTAGCCTTAGCTTACTGATGAGGGGTGAATCTTGTATAGGTGGCTAGCCCAATTCTTTGCTCCCACAACCCGCCAGCGCAAGCGGTTTCGGTTTAGTTAGTCCATTCAACATCAATGAGTAGGTCCACTTCTTGGCTCAACATTGCGTTCTTCCACCAGACATACAAATAAGATCCAAGTGCACCGGGAGCTATGTCGACCGCATGCCGACTTTCACCCGGCTGCCTCCGGTGTCACCATCAATTCACTACCACCATCCAATTATCGCACCCACTGCCTCTCATGTTTCAGGACCGTCTCAGGACAGCAGCTAGGTGTCCCGGGACAGTAGCCTGGTGTTCTGAACAGCAACTAGATATCCCGGGATAGAGATTAGGTCCAGGTGTCCTGGTGTCAAAGACTAGAACAGCACCTATTGTCTCAGGACAGGCTACAGAACACCAGCAAGAGTACAGTAGAAGTATTGCTCCCTCAGCCTCTCACACGGCCTGTAGCGGCCAAAGTGGACTTGCTTTAAAATGCATAAATAGATAATAAATAATTTCATTTGAATTTGTAATTTCATAGATAAATTAATTTCATGATTAAAATGATAAATATTATGTAGGAAAGATAAAAGAATAAGAATTCATATTTATAAGAATACTTTTTGTTTTGGATTAAAAATGTGTACTGTCGCTTTAAGACTCACGAGCCGGCTTCCATAGAGCTCGAAAGTGACGTCACTTCCCCCGATTTCATGGGACCTCAACGGCGTTTTTAGCCGAAAATCGTAGCATGTAATCCAATGGCGGTATTAAAATGATATTTCGATCCCCTTCGAGTTGTGCCACGAGCTCCATATATGTTTCTGATATTTTTGCTGAATTTTTCGTACGAACCCCTAAACTTTTAAGAAAGCTTTGTTTCTTCACATTTTTCATGCCGACGGCCTCGGAACAAAACATTGATACTTCTGCATGAATAATCTTTATCTAGCCTCTTAAACAGCATATTTGTAGCCCAGCGCATATCATGACTGAGATCAGAAGATATTTACTCGCTACCATGTTGTTAGATGGTCAGCTTAGGTCCCGTGAAACGCGGAACTAAGGGGCGGGACTTTCAAGCTCTATAGCCTCTCGCGCTTTTCATTTCAGATCGCAAGCGAACAGTCTTTTTAACTGTTGCTCTTCTGTTTCTCTTCAACTTCGGACATTTAAACCTTTTATTTTCAGTAGTTGATGTTTTTGTTAGTTCATGTACGTTTTGTAAATACCTTGAGAAGAACACTAAAGTTTGATTATCATTTCAAGACGTTGTGGAGTGAATTTATTTAAATTACATGGACAAAGACAGTGGAAACAGTAGGCTAGGCCTAACTTTTGGTCGGAGAAGTAACAGCGTAAGAATCCTATGGTAGTAATGTATTACTAAAGGCCCTGTATTGTCATAGTGGTGTAATCCAGTGGTTCTTAACCTTTTTTCTTGAAGCACCCCCTAACCTGTGCCCAAAACAAGCCGCGCACCCCCAACCCAAACTTCTACACATGTATACACACAAAAAAGGATTTAAGCAATTAATTACAATGATTCTTGGTTTAGACATTAATTAATACTTTAATGACTTGACATGGGAATCAAAACATGTTTAAATTTTGTCTTAATTTGGCCTAATTTCAATGTTTGGAAGCAGAATTTTAGTCACAACCTGAACACATACAAAATTCTCTGCACCCCCTGAAATCTCTGGCGCACCCCCAGGGGGTGCCCGCACCCCAGGTTAAGAACCACTGGTGTAATCCTATGGTAGTAATGTATTACTAAAGGCCCTGTGCACTGTCATAGTGGTGTAGTGCTATGGTAGTAATGTATTACTAACAGAGGTGGAAGAAGTACTGAAGTTGTGTACTTAAGTAAAAGTAGAAGTACCCTGCGAAAAAATTACTCAAGTGAAAGTAAAAGTTGTTTCCCAAAAACGTACTTAAGTAAAAGTCCTAAGTACTAACTTTTAAATGTACTTTTCAGTACAAAAGTACAAGTAGGCCTACTCACGCAATGGCTGTCTTTCTCCATGTCTACCTACTTGATCCAATAGGAAAAAGTGTCTGCAACGGTTTTCGGTTCTATTTGAACATGACTATGGAGTCCTGTTAATGTTTTTAAAAGTATATTTTCTGTCTGGGTGTCAATTTGGAAGAGGGGCTTGGTCCCGCCTCCCTGCCCGCAGCTGAGGCTATTGAAATATTCACGAAACACAACAGGAAAACCTAGGATAAATGTAACTAGTAACAAAGTCTTCTCCTAGAAATGTAAGGAGTAGAAAGTACAAGTAATTGTCAAAAAATGTAATTGAGTAAAAGTAAAAGTCTGCATTTTTATTTTTACTCAAGTAAGTACAAATTCCAGAAAAAACTACTTAAGTACAGTAACGAAGTAAAAATACTTAGTTACGTTCCACCTCTGATCACTAAAGGCCCTGTGTGCTGTCATAGTGGTGTAGTACTATGGTAGTAATGTATTACTAAAGGCCCTGTGTACTGTCATAGTGGTGTAGTACTATGGTAGTAATGTATTACTAAAGGCCCTGTGTACTGTCATAGTGGTGTAGTACTATGGTAGTAATCAGAGGCGATTCCTCTTTGAGTACAAGGGAGGCGCCGCCTCCTGTCCAAAATCACGGAGAATAGTATGTAAACTAATGCTTTACATGACTTAATAACATTGCTATTTCAGACCCAGCTCCATAGAAAATGCATGTGCTCAACTTAGAGATGAAACCAATCTGTAATAAGATCCCGAGGCTCGCACAAGTTTTTTTTCCGCTCATGACAACGCAAGCGAGTCGAGTCTCAATGGACTTCAATGGCATGTGGGATTGTACGCTTTTTCAATGGCAAAATGCTAAACGGTCATTGGCTATTGCCGTGAATTTTTTTTGATTTTGAGACTGAGCCTCACTGGGAGTGAATGG
>NC_085868.1:55483562-55491062 GCF_034702125.1 Engraulis encrasicolus | reverse complement strand
CTACATATTACCCATGTATATATTCTTTTATTATCATAATATAGGCCTAATGTATGCCTAATAATATATATTATATATTATAGGTCTATATGTATAAAAAGGTTGCGATATTATACTATATAAATATATATAGGCTATGTAGGCTACACACACACACACACACACACACACACACACACAGGCCTATTCATATGAATATAAAAACCAACATTGCAATCATAAATATAGGCTAAATCAATCAATCAATAAATGGGTCTAGTAGGCTAGGCTATTAGTGAAGTTACTTTCTCACTCATCAAATCCATTCACCGTGTAGCAAACCTGAGTTCACACATTTGAATGCCTCTCCAACAGTTCTAAGTTGACAACTGTAAGACAACTGTAAGTTTGCGATTTGAATGTAGGCCTACTGACCGTAATTTCAAGATGCTTTTTTCTGATCTGCAAACGTGATGCAAGAGAACAGACTCTCCACACCGGTCGTGTTGCAAACACGGACAACTTTCCAGTATTCAGGAAAAAAAGGTGAAAGGATTGTAGGGTTTCGGAGTCTTGGGATAGTATAAGAGATAAAGATTCAGTAGGTTAGGATTATTTTGAGTAACCTTTGAATCGCACGTTTATGAAGAAACGTGAGGATATTAGGCCTACGAGGCAGAAGACGTCGCCGAATCAGCTGTGCAGCAACGCATCGGTTGGTAGTTTCTCTTTTTCTGAATAGCCTACTGCAAAATCTGTTGCTGACTTGTTCTTGAGTCTCCACCCCATAAAAACCAGCGAGTGGTCTTATTAGGGCTAGGCTACGATGTTATGACAGAGCTGCGTTTGAGGGAAAAGACGCATGCTGTTCTCTGTGGCCCAATTCGAAACGGGAGGTAGTGACTCGATGACTCTCCTCCTACATAAACATGTCACTGATCAGATAGGTCAAGTTAGCTGATGAGGCAGCCGTTACGAACGGCACTAACGAGTGCGCCGCCTTGCGCATTTGATGTTACGGCGATTCTATGGCGGGAGTTACGTTCATCACGTTAGCGCTTAGCTTACCAGAGGCGATTCCTCTTTGAGTACAAGGGAGGCGCCGCCTCCTGTCCAAAATCACGGAGAAATAGTATGTAAACTAATGCTTTACACGACTTAATATCATTGCTATTTCAGACCCAGCTCCATAGATGCATGTGCTCAACTTAGAGATTAAACCAATCTGTAATAAGATCCCGAAGCTCGCACGAGTTTTTTTTTTTTCTGCTCATGACAACGCAAGCGAGTCGAGTCTCAATGGACTTCAATGGCATGTGGGATTGTGCGCTTTTTCAATGGCAAAATGCTAAACGGTCATTGGCTATTGCCGTGAAATTTTTTTAATTTTGAGACTGAGCCTCACTGGGAGTGAATGGAGAAGAGAGAGGAGGGGGGAGGGACCGGAGACTGGAGCTCCGACTTGTGATTGGGTGAACCCCGTGTCAGTAGGCTACAGTAGTTGATTTCATTTCGAAATGCGGATATGTTATTAATTTGACTGAGAAGTTTCGTCGTGATAACCAGTGGGGAAGCTATTCATTGCGTTGTACTCCAGTTTTGTGTACATATTCTTGTAAACCTAGTGTTGCGAATAAAGTCTTAATAGTGGCACGTCCTTATCCTTTTTAATCTCCCAATTCAAAAGTTGAGGTTGCCTATACTTTTCATTATTGCTAGCTTGCAAGAAAGCTAGAGAGCTATGCAAAATGAAATGCCAAGCATTGTGGATTAAATTCTGGCGAATTCCAGTCGTCCTTATGAGGAGAAAATGAATATCAAGGAGCAGAGCAGAGCACTGCCTAATATTGACTTGGTGAAAAAGGTAGGGAAGAACAAACTTTTCTTTTGAGCTTTCGTGGTGTCTGATCAACTGGTTAACTGCCAAGTCCCGTGAGTGGCGAGTCCTTTCCTACTGTGCTGTTAAGCCGTGCACCCAGTAATGAACAAAGACAACGAAGGCAACTCAATCACATCATTATGTGGCGGAGGTAGGCCTAATGAATAATAATAATAGTAAAAACATTTCCCTATGAATAGGCTACAAGGGGGATAATGATTAATGATTAACAAATTTGTTTCAACAAGAGTCCTTCAGTGTGTGAGGGCAGGCCATATGTGACAGGACCAATATAAGGTGTGTGTCAAAATTGACCCCCCCCCCCCCCCCCCCCTTTTTTTTTTTTTTGCGTTCTGGACATATTGTAATTGAACAGCCTCCCCTGTTTGACAGACTACCAGCCGCCACTGTAGCTTACGCATGCTATTTGAACGGTGAATGATCGTCAGACGGCGGAATCGTAAAATAGGCTATAAATAGATCTAGCGACAGCATATTTAGATACTACAATGTTGATTTATCCATTCGATTTTCAACATCTACATACATAAGTGTCAGAATAAAGAGTATGATAAGGTAGTAGCTTGGGTAGTAGCCATGTTTGTTTTTCAGGTTTCCGGTTGAGAGGGAGGTGGCGCACAGCATGTTGGGTACCAAGGCAGCGAAGTCAGCATCTGATGTATCCTCGAAATATCCTCGTTACGCCCACAAATGCAGTCAACTGCCGAGAGAGGAACTAAAGCAATTTTTCGTTTCGATCCACACTTCATGACTCGATGTCCAGTTAGCTCACTGGAAGGACAGCTGCCTTCCCTGTTTCGAATTGGGCCTGTATCTTAAATTGATAACTTGTGCAATCCCACCCTACGGCGCTCGTGGACAATTAGCGAAATTGAGCGTTTTTTTGTGGAGGTTGTGTGCGCGGACCATTTATTTAACGGATTTTACAATTAAAAGTTAAATCACAGAGAACATGTCAGAGAGCGTTGATTCACACGCAGCGTCCATCAGCTCACTGTTGACGACACAGATATGGCCCTGTCTCGCGTAAGGGGGGGCCCGCCTTAAATGTCTTCGGAACTACTCCCCCCCAGCCAGGGGCCCCCACCTGAGCAGGCCCCCCCACACCGCGGGGGCTGTGGGGGTATATTTTACGGCCGTGGTCCTCTGTTGTGTCTAGTATGTGATCTGTTGTGACATATCGCCCTATGTCATGTCTAGTGTGTGATCCCTCATGACATATTGTCCTCTCGTGTCTAGTGTGTGCCATCTCTTTGCCAAGACGATGAGACTTGTCTCTGTCAGTCAATTGAGCGAGTTTGAAACTTGAAAGCCTCTCCTAGAATTGTTCCACATGTCACACATCCACACTCTCACTCACTCACTCACTCACACTCTCACTCACACAAAGATGTCCACACACTCACACACTCTGGCACACACAAACCTATACACACACTCACACACACACTCTCTCACACACAAATATGTCCACACACTCTCTCTCTCACACACACAAATATGTCCACACACTCACACACTCTAACTCACACAGAGGTCACAGATCAAACTCTCTCACACACACTAAGATGTCATCGTTTCACTCGCACACTCACTCACACACACACACACACACCCACACTCACACACACACACAAACAAAGATGAAGTCGTTTTACTCACACATTCATTCTCTCTGACACACACACACACACACACACACACTTTCTCTCTCACAAACACACACACACTGTTCCCCAAACAAAGCTAGTGGTGGTGGTGTTGTGAGCACATCTTGGAGCGATTGTCATATTTCTGAGCACTTAAAGCAGCAGAATCACTAGTTACGGTATTTATGATTGATACAGCGGAGCAGGCAGCAGGCATTTGGCATGTGGCATTCATTGTCACGGTAGGGACACATAGGCGAAGCGAGCGAAACGAAGAGAGGCGAAATTCAACCGTCATCAGGTCGTCGCAGCGAATCAAATGGAATGGAACAGTTATGTTGTTGATTTGATTGGGCCGCGGCAGGCGAATTCGCTCCTCATTTGCATAACATTAAACTTTCTTTAATAACTTTGCTTCCCTTCGCTCCTGTTCGCTTGCTTTCGCTTGCCTTCGCCTCTCTCATAGGAATGAATGGCGAAGTTGCTTTCGCTTGGCCAAATTCCCATCTATGTATGTGTCCCTACCGTCAGGCTTAGGCCAGCTGCACACTGACTCCAACAGCACTGCGGCACACTTTTGCTTCCGACAGAATTCGGACCCCCTAACCCAATTTCACACGAACATTGCATTGATAGTCAATGGGAGGCGCCGACAAAATAGAACTTGTCTCTAATTGCTATCCGACATCGGCGAATGTCCGCGGACATCGGCGCCAGTGTGCGTGGTTCTATTGAAAACAATGGAATCGAATTTTAGCTGAGTAGTGATCAGCACTTTGTCGGAGCCGGTGTGCGGAAGACCTTAGCATTTAAAGCAGATTGGTATGGGCAGCAGAAGACTGGCCTGGGACAGGAGGACCAAAGATGGATGGAAAAAAAAAAAAACAGCGTAGCATGTCTTATTTTCATCCTGTAAGTGTCTGCATTGGTCTATGCTTCTTGTTAAGTTATGTCCTTGTTGTGTATTTTATTGATGAGCGCTGTTTGTCTTGCTTGCATGTTTTTGTTATGTCCTGCATGTTTCTCTATGGTAATGTCTTGCATGTTTTTATGTCTCAATCTTTTATGCTTTGCTGTCTGGATATGTTGTCTTTGTGACTTGTTTGTTTCTGTCTGTACTGTGTGTCGTATGGAGTGCGTTTTGCGTCTTTGCTGCTCTTTTGACTAGGGCACACTTGAAAAAGAGGCAACTGCCTCAATGTGTTTTTACCCTAGTAAAATAAAGGATAAATAAAAATAAAATAAAATAAATAAATAAAAATAACTGCAGGGGCCTACAGGGCCCAGGCCAAGGGGGCCAAGAGTCAAGGGGGCCCTGAAGCTCTAGCCTCCATATTTGCATTGTTATCTTGCATTAAAATCACACTTTTAGCAACTGTATTTTCACACTCTCTAGGGCAGTGTTTCCCAACCTTTTTTGTCTTGCGTACCCCCTAAGCCTCTTAGTTGTGCCATGAGTACCCCCTAATTCATTTTCTATTTAATTTTCTCTGTCCTGATGTGGCTGCTCCATACATTTGTTATGATAATAACACTTTTCAAAGTACCCCCTGCAGTGTGCTCGCGTACCCCTAGTGGTACACGTACCCCTGGTTGGGAAACACTGCTCTAGGGGGACAACTCGACGAACCCTCCAACAACATAGGGTCTCAAACATCTGGCATAACACCCTACATCTTTTTGTAAACTAGCAGCACCCATGGAGGGAGGGGGAGGGGGGGGGGGGGGGGTGGCTACCTTGTTGTCTGGCCCAGGGGCCCATGGAATCATAATCCATCCCTGTCCTGGATAATGTCATCTGAAAGGCAACCCCACTCCACCCAATACATACAATGTCATATCTAAATCCAAATCTGGGGCCCCTCTCTCCCTGGGCCCAGAACATCTGACCTGTATACTTCAAAAAATCAGAATTCATCAAAGCACTGAAGCCTCACCTATCATCCATACTGCTGGAGACAGTGTGGACATCTGGGACTGATGATCGTGTGTGTGTGTGCGTGCGTGCGTGCGTGCGTGTGTGTGCATGCGTGCGTGCGTGCGTCTGTGTGTGTGTTTGAGGGGTATATACATGACTGAACCAGTGGGGTGCTCTTGGAGACAGTTGGTCTCTGCATTTATTGAGCACAGGAGCCATGATAAATAGACGCCACTTATCCTCTGCATTCCTGTACATATTGGACAGACTCTCTTCTTGTTCTCGTGTAGCCAAGGCCAGTCGTAAGTTCTGCAGGTGGAACAGACTAGTGGAACGGCTATCCTACATATGAACGTCTATCCTACATATTGGTCTGAATGGACTCGCGTGTCTATTCTTAATATTGGTCAGAACCACTTTAACAGTTATATACGACCAGGCTTAGCAACGTCTATCCTTCATATCGGTCTGAACAAAGACGACATTCCTCCATCGTGATTGATGTGTCCAATACTGCTCATGCCCAGAGCATCTGACAACCAGTAAATACACGAGCCAGAGAGGTGCTGGTGCCTGTTCCTGCACCAGTTACATCCAGAACTAAACCAGAGAGAGTAGAGAGAGAGAGGTTCCATTGGCCCATTGTTTCCGGGTTCTATTATTTCAAGGGGGAGTTGGGGAAATCCCCCTTTAGGCAGACCAAAGGACTGTTCTATTCATTGTAGGAGCATTATGACACGCCCTTTTAGGCAGACCGGAACCTGGTCACGTTAGGTGACCATAGCAACCTATTACATTGGCATATCTCTATATACTTAAAGAATCTCTGACTAAAGTGCTTTTCTGCAAACCACCCGTGTTCATACCAGGCTTTCCGTATGTGACCCTTTGTTTCCCGGATGAACCTGCTGACGCCCATGTTCGCCCATGTTGTCGTCACAGTTTGCCAAAAAAAAAAACAAGTAACAGAAGTACTTTACTTCATGACATCATTTCACCTCCAGTATTAGACTTCTTAATCCTGCCTTTTTATATAGAGCATCCTACTAGCGCCCCCTAGTATCCTGGATTCCTAACAACACATTTAATTGCATATGGACACTACAGCCCCCAAGACATTTGGTGCCCTAGGCCACCGCCTTGTCTGCCTATACCTAGCACCAGCCCTGTGCACTGTAATACCAAGAGTGCACTCACTGCCAGACCAAATCAGCTGTCTGTTACAGACCAGACAACACATAATGATACCCAGACAGTGCATTCACTGTCATATTTTCACACAGTCATTCTCCCCGACTCTCAGACTGATATGAGCCAGACTTAATAGCACCGCCAATGTCATACAGGGAGCTGGGGGTTTGGGCCTGCTAGACCAGATGGGCTGTCATCATAGGCCCCAAATTAGGGGGAGGTCACCGACCTGTTGGACCCTCCGAAGATAAAGGTGGAGGGTCAAAAACACCCCGATAATAATGAAAACGTTGATCGTTGTCTTTTATCTTCCTGTGCAGATACTTAAGTCGTTTTTGACACCCCCAATGTTGAGCTGAAGATGGCACCTTTGGCAGTCGTTGATGTGGACCAGACAGTCTACAGTGATACCGAGACAGTGGATTCACTGTAATATTTGCACACAGTCATGCACAGGGAAGCTGACAAGGGGGGACAAAGGGGTCAGTTGTTCCGGGCCCTGGGAGAAGGGGGGGCCAGAATTGGGTTCTCATTACATTGCATGTATTGGGTGAGAGGGCCCTTTCAGATGACTTTGTCCCGGGCCCAGCCAAATCTGTCAGTGGCCCTGGTCATGCACCCCGACTCTCAGAATGACTCAGAGCTATTAGCACAGACAATGTCATACAGGGAGTCTGGCTGGCCGGGGGGTTGGGGCTGCTAGACGACTGTCATCCTAGGCCCCAAATTAGGGGGAGGTCACTGACCTTTTTGACCCCCAGAAGATAAAACACCCCAATAACAATATAAACGCTGATCGTCGTCTTTATTCTGCCTGTGCACACACTTCAGTCCTTACAACATTCTTCCATTTTGACATCCCC
>NC_085868.1:55473562-55476062 GCF_034702125.1 Engraulis encrasicolus | reverse complement strand
ATTTAGAATCAATAACAAGCCCTGGTCTCTATGCAATTTTGTCATGAACTTTGATATTCGGTCCAACTAGAGTTCATCAACACATCTTCAGTATCTTGTTTTCTTCTGTGGATCTCTAGCATCCTCAGGCTGCATTCCTGTATTGTCTCTTAATCATCATATCTAGTCGTCTGTGCTTTATATAGACCTCGTCTGATATTATCTGATATTATCGGAAGTCTACTCACCTCTATTTATGGGTACTATCCTGCACTACAGTTCATTGGTTCATATTTCTGCTCTCTATCTGTTCTACATTACTTGTAGGCTGTACTGCTGTACTCTATACTGACCCCACACTCTGTAGACTACTTGCTTGAATGTCCTCCTTGTAAGTCATTTTGGTCTAAAGCGCCTGTTAAAGGTAATGTAATGTAATGTAATGTAAAAGTGTAACTTCTCTCCTGACAACGTCCAAAACACCTCCTGAGTTATTTCTCTTCTCCTCAAACCTAGCAGTTCCCATCACTCCTGCCATGTGGATGCAGCGGTTGGCACCTACATTAAAATTGTACCAACTTGTGGGCTGCCTGGGGGCACAATGAAAGCCCAACTGGGAAACTCCAACTCCCATTGTCATTGTGACACAGCACTCCACAGCACACAAGTGCACACAACAAAATTGCATTTATGCTTCACCCGCGCAAGGGGGCAGCCCCCTACCCTACCAACCTGGCAGGTCGGGAGTCGGGAGGGAACCTTTTGGCTACAAGTCTGACGCTCAAACCGCTTACCGTGAATGCCCTGTGGCGCACTGTGTAAAAGAGACCGTTGGAAAAGCATTAAATATGGGGACCCGGGTTCAAGTCCGGCCTGGGTCATGTCCCAACCTTACCCCACATCTCACTGTTCCCCAACCTCACCCCACATCTCTCCCCACTCACTTCCCCAACCTTACCCCGCATCCCACTCTCCTCACTCACTTCCCCAACCTTACCCAACATCTTGCTCTCCCCTCTCACTTCCCCAACCTTACCCCACATCTCTCCCCACTCACTTCCCCAACCTTACCCCACATCTCTCCCCACTCACTTCCCCAACCTTACCCCACATCCCACTTCCCCAACCTTACCCCACATCTCACTCTCCCCACTCTCTTCCCCAACCTTACCCCGCATCCCACTCTCCTCACTCACTTCCCCAACCTTACCCCACATCTCACTTCCCCAACCTTACCCCACATCTCACTCTCCCCACTCACTTCCCCAACCTTACCCCACATCTCACTCTCCCCACTCACTTCCCCAACCTTACCCCACATCTCACTCTCCCCACTCACTTCCCCAACATTACCCCACATCTCACTTCCCCAACATTACCCCACATCTCACTTCCCCAACATTACCCCACATCTCACTTCCCCAACATTACCCCGCATATCACTTCCCAACCTTATCCCCACATCTTGCTCCCCCCACTCACTTTCATGCCATCTCGTCACTGTCCGGTCAGATAAAGAAAAAACTCTCAGAGCCCAGATAAGAAAGGACAAGAATATCCATCTTCCCCCTGGCAGCTCCTGGGTGAGTATTGGTTTATTGGACAGCTGTGCGTGTGAAGACAGATCAAGATGTCTTCTCCGGCTGGCTTTCTAATCCAGGAGATTGAGATGACTGGACACCTCAAGCTGTGTCATAAAGTCTCTCTCTGGGCACTGGACACCTCAAGCTGTGTCATAAAGCATCTCTCTACAGGACACTGGACACCTCCAGCCAGTGTCCTTCAGTTTAACTCTCCTACTTATGCTACTTACGTCCAAAACACCTCCAGAGTCCCGACACTCAAATCACTCTTACTTCTTATCACACTTTCTATTCTACACAAACCAAGCTGCTCCCATCCCATCACGCCTGCCACTTTGAATGCAGAGAATGCAGAACATCCTGCCTGTCAGACACAGCTGGCAGCTCCTACGTGAGTGTTGGTTTATTGGACAGCTGTGCGTGTGAAGACAGATGAAGACATCTCCTCCGGCAAGGCGTCCTCCTGCTGGGTCTCTAATCCGGGAGATGGAGAGCACTGGTACTGGGTCTTGAAGTGGTACGTAAACCATCTCTCTGCAGGGGACTGGACACCTCAAGGCTCAAGCCATTCATCACCATAAAGCTAACGAGAGTTTAACTTCCCTACTTATGCAAAACACCTCCAGGCTCTCTAATCTTGAAGATGGAGAGCACTGGACACCTCAGCCTGGTAAAGCTGTGTCATAATTCATCATCATCTCCTCTGGCAAGGCCTCCTCCTGCTGGGTCTCTAATCTGGGAGATGGAGAGGACTGGTGCTGGATCTTGAAGTGGTACGTAAACCATCTCTCTTCAGGGGACTGGACACCTCCAGCCATTCATCACCATAAAGCTAACGAGAGTTGGACACCTCAAGCTGTTAAGGTAATACCTTGGACTGTTAAAGCATAATGTAGTAGTAAACCATCTCTCTTCATTGGTCTGGACACCTCCAGCTG
>NC_085868.1:55463501-55473465 GCF_034702125.1 Engraulis encrasicolus | reverse complement strand
CCTGTAGTACGAGGTACAAGTTCGAATCCCATATGGCGTAGGCGTGCGGAGAGGCAGACTCCTTAATGCTCTATTTGCACCCTCAGCTGTGATGACTGACGTGCCCCAGAAGCACTGCGCTCCGTCGTCTGTGTGTCTGTGTGTGTGTGTGTGTGTGTGTGTATGTGTGGCTGTGCTGTTACCAGCATCAGAATATGAATAAGTGTGCGTGTGTGTGTGTGTGTGTGTGTGTGTGTGTGTGTGTGTGTGTGTGTGTGTGTGTGTGTGTGTGTGTGTGTGTGTCTGTCTGTGTGTGTGTGTGTGTGTGTGTGTGTGTGTGTGTGTGTGTGTGTGTGTGTGTGTGTGTGTGTGTGTGTGTGTGTGGCTGTGCTGTTACCAGCATCAGAATAAGAATAAGAGTGTGTGTGTGTGTGTGTGTGTGTGTGTGTGTGTGTGTGTGTGTGTGTGTGTGTGCGTGTGTGTGTGTGCGCGTGGGACAGCGCTCCCCAAATAAGGCCAAGTAGCTTGAGGGAGGAGTATCATCTTAGTGTGTGTGTGTGTGTGTGTGTGTGTGTGGGTGACTGTGCTTGAGGGAGGAGTATCATCTTAGTGTGTGTGTGTGTGTGTGTGTGTGTGTGGGTGACTGTGCTTGAGGGAGGAGTATCATCTTAGTGTAATGAAAGGCAATACCCCCTCCGCTAACTCTGCTATTGCAATACACTTCCTGTGGCGATGCAAAATTACACTGAAATATATTTATGGCGGTTTTAGACATTGGCTCTACGTATAAATATACTTATGGAGGGGGTTTTAGACACTGGCTCGAAGTATTCGGTTTCCTTTTACGTTTACATAATGACTCCTCATTTGTGTCCTCTTGTGGAAGAGCCTGTAGTAGATTAGTGACTGTTGCCTTCAGGCTTTAGTCCAGAAAAATAGAGCCTGAAGATCTTTTACACCCACTAGTGCATCTCTGTTAAAGGGGCACAATGTAGGATGGCGTCGTTTGCGCGGTGCCCGTGTCATGCCTGTCTCAAAATCTACACCGCCATGAAAAAAATGCTGTTTAAATAAACTCGCTGTGAGATTGTTTTTCATCTCGGAATGCCAGCTGTTGATACAAACATGAATATACGGTATGTAAATCGATTTTTCGTTTCCCACGACACTCGTTGCATTTGGGGTTTTCTGACAGCGGACCGTGGAAGTGGTCGCGAGAGCCATCGTTCACTTACTAATGACTCAAATAAGCACCGGCTGACTCGGGGCAGTGATTAATTAGACTTTTAATCCTACCTTGTGCATCCCTGTTAAAGGAACAGACCACCCTTTTTTTGATTTTCAAATATTTGCAGTATTTCCAAGCATTATTCATGAATGTGCATATCATTTTCATCTATGTGTTTGCATTGCCCCGTTTAACAGTATAGCCAAATTAGGCATAGTAATGCAAGTCTATGGTACAAAATGAAACATCATCAAATTTACTTATAAACCATTTTAAAATGAATGTAACATTCACCAGTGTAAAACAGCAATTTAATTCCGTCCAGTGATCACCTTTGAATTGATGCTAAAGATACCATTTACTTCCAGTGATTATGCTAAGCTATGCTAATAATTCTGATCCAATAAATCTAAGAACTGAAAACACTGAGAAGAAAATGATATGCACATTCATGAATAATGCTGGGAAATACTGCAAATATGTGAATATCTAAAAAGGGTGGTCTGTTCCTTTAAATAAGGATCCAACTGTAAAACTGTACCTTCATAACTCATTACACTTGGTCTCTGAATAACTGCACTTTACCACTAGCCTGATAAACCAGACTAAATGTGGATGTCTAATTTAGTCTGGCCTTGATGCATAATACATCCGAAGATTGTTGATGAGAACAAACTTCCCTCAAAACCCTGCCCGCTTGATTCAAAACACATCTTTGCGTTGTAATTGGTTTGCCAGATTCATGGCATTCTGGCTTCATTGAATCATTATGCGAGGCCAGACCCACCCGTAGACAAAACATTTTGCCGTCCAGCGGGTGGCGCTGGTTCACCAGGCTACTTAACCACTGTACTCCATTTTAAAATATGAGGGGGTTTTGTCCCAACCTGGTACTGACTATCATATATATATATATACCGTATATAGTCTATAGTATATATATACTCACTACATAATATTACCATTTCACGGAGCCAATCGGTGCGTGAGGCTAGTGTTGTCCTATGCCGTCCTGTCTTTTTGTCGGAGGGTTGTTCAGAGTGGGAGCACTACAGTAAGTTGCAATTGGCGAGCCCTATCTCTGTCATATGGTTATCCAAGCGTCTGCAGGGGCGGGGAGGGGGTGCTGACAGAACACTGCTGATACATTTGGGACTCACTAATTCGACGCCCTCTCGGTACTTACGCCTTATGTCATACGACCCTACACCTAAACCTAACCCTAACCTTAACCCTAAACCTAAACCTAAACCTAACCCTAACCTTAACCCTAACCTTAACCCTAAACCTAACCCTAAATTGCTTGTTTGAAATGTTTGATTACCATGTGACGGTACCGAAAGGGCGTCAAACTAGTGGGTCGCTAGGCAGCAGTCGGGCAATTCAAATGAATAGGCAGCGTTTCGTTGCCCAACCACGAAAAACGGGCAATAACGTGAATGCACCACGAAAATTAAAGTTATTTTTTTCGTGAATACTTCACGAAATGAAAGAGATACGGTTGAATTGGCGGGTATTCGTCTATTTCATTGCTCTTACTAAGGGGGTCGTTGTCAGGCTTATGTTAGGGGCTTGTTCAGAAAAGGTTGAGGACCACTGCTTTAGATAAAACTAAAAGTGTGTGCCTAGTCTAATGCACAGTAATGTAATTTGTAATGTGAGATCCGTTTACATCTGAGGGCCGTGAGCCGTGATTTCTTTGAGTTGACATTTGAAAGCATCCACAACTCTCCTTCTGTCATCATGTCACCTATTTCCCCTTTTCCTTTTGATTTGGTTGCATTTTGGTTTCATTTAACTAATTTATTTTTATTTACCGTATGTGTTGTTGTTTTTGGGATGAATGCCAAACAACCACTTTCATCTCACAATAGATCTCGCTCAGATTAGCAGAGACTAGCAGAGTTCAGAACCCACAACAGCATCATACAGCAGCTTTAGACTTGGGGTGGAATAAAGCCAGTGAGGGTAAGGGGCTAACACTTAACTTGACATCGGGATCATGACATAACAGTGTCATTACAGTGTCGTGACACAGTCACATGTCGGGACGTGTCATAAGCATTATGTCATTTATGACTGATGACATTTAGTGACACTCGGTTATGATAAAGACAACCCTAACAATGTCAACTTTTCATGAGATAAAACATTTATGACATTGACATCATGTTTATGACTCATTATCTATGACTGTGTCATGACAGTGTTTTGACACTGCCATGTCATGCCTATAACTCCAGTGTCAAGTAAAGGCTAAACCGGTAAAGGCTCCTTTTGTGAAGAGCAGATCGTTAGAAAGATGACGTGCTGTGCAATTAAGCAGTTCAAATCCAATTAAGCAGCTCCAATTTTTTATTTTTTATTTATTTATTTTGCACATGGGGAATGCCTCTTGAGATGCAACATCTCATTTTCAGTAGGGTCCCCTTGAACTGGTAAAGGCTCCTTTTGTGAAGAGCAGACTGTTAGAAAGATGACGTGCAATTAAGCAGCTCAAGTGCAATCAAGCAGCTCCAATCCAATTAAGCAGCTCACGTGCAATTAAGCTGTTAAATTGCAATTAGGGGGAAATTGAGATCATATTAACCGATTGAGGAAACGAGTGGTGATGCTGTATACTTCCTAACAGCTATTCACTAATCTCCCCTTCCTGCCTCTCTGCTTTTCACTTCAAAGTAGAATACAGTATTTTACACCAAAGCAGAATACAGTATTTTACCGTATTGTACAGTCTTTTAAGTCAAAGTAGGCCTATCACCATAAACATGATCTCACCAAGTTCCCTAGGCCACGATACCAAACACACTTAGAACAACAGACCACACACACACACACACACACACACACACTCTCTCTCTCTCTCTCTCACACACACACACACACACACACACACACACACACACACACACACACACACACACACACACACACACACACACACCAAGTTCCCTAGGACACGATACAAAACACACCTAGAATAACAGATGGCTGTGTGTGTGTGTGTGTGTGTGTGTGTGTGTGTGTGTGTGTGTGTGTGTGTGTGTGTGTGTGTGTGTGTGCTTCAGTGGTGTTTATATTTCCATAAAACAGTGTAGAGGGAAACTCTAGTAGCGGCGCGTTGTTTTCCTAATCTGATTTGAGCGTATATTAAAGATGACAATGGAGGGATGTGAAGAGGAGAGGAGGCTGGAGACAGACACACAACGCCTCCAGCTATCGCCATAACAACACCAAGGAGCGGAGGCTTCGCAAACCATGACCTCAGATTCTGGAATGACTTTGGGACCCATTTTACATTGTATGCTTTACAAACTTTTGACTCACTGGAATAAGTTTGATGCAGTGAATACGGTACAAAATATGGATCCTTTTGAGGATATTATGGGAAACCCGGGTTGGTTTAAGACTGGGTATTTTTTGACAGATTATGAAAAATAAACCCAAATACCCAAATACATGTGTGGCGATTGCCCAATGTGAAATCAATTATGTCCCCTTCAGCTGTATACGCTAGGTTTTAGGCTACCGCCGCTGGAAAACATGTGCACACCATTTTGGGGGGAATTCTAACCTACCAGGAACACGGAGAGACCCAAGGTCCCAGCCTGCCTGATTCTGCACCAAGAGCTAAACAACGTGAGAGAGAAAATTCCACATGTCACGGATAAAACAATGAAGAAGGGAAGAAAAATCTTGGTTTCTGTTGTGGCTCAGTTACAGACACATCTGAGATCAATTGGGGCGTCTTTGAGGGATAATACGCATGGTCTGCCTCCAGTAATCCCGCGAACAGCGTCGTGTTTCATGGGATGTGGAAGACCGGTCCGGTTCCCACAGACTTTGTGATATTTCGCGTTGCCTCAGAGAAAGCTTTGTTTTACATGATCAAATGGGTACCGGGGCCTTGGCGCTGTTTGTGAACAAAAAACGACGCCCACACACACACACTCACAAACGCGCGCCGACCGACCACAGCAGAGTCACACAGAGCCACGGGCGCGGGAGAGAGGGAGACCACATACAGCGCACGGGGGGATTTGGATTAGTAATACACGGTTTAGTGGCGCGCGCACACCTGGAATCCCCTTTGATGCGCACATGCAGGCAGCGTAGGTGGAGTAGCTACGGCAACAGCAACACAGCACGGCACGGCAGGGCAGGAGCGGTCAGGCTGACCACCCCGGCGCAGTGCCCATGCAGCTGTTTGAAGCGATGCCCATTGAATCACTCACTCACTCTCCACTCCACTCCACAGCTGTGAGGGTGATGCGGTGCAGCAGCGCGTTTTACCGAACAAGCCACACGGCACGCTTTCAAGATTAACTTTACCGATTTGTGAAAGAAGAACTCGTGCGTATTGCTGCCGCACTATTTTATTCAACCAGTAAAAGTTGCTAAGTTGTTACAGTATTGTTGTTGTTACAAACAATGGTAAACACATAACTGAAAGAGGTGCTAAAATGAACTTTTAAAATGTAAAAAGAGTTTGCATGTCATTGATGCCATGGAATTCAGTTAGGTTACAAGTAGGCTACGCCATAACAGCTTCCAATACAGGCGCGCAAAACACGGAGAGCGCTGATGTTCAACCGACCTTGATGTGTCCCGTTAGATGCAGCGCCACTACCACGCAGGTAACAACTTGTAGCAGTCCGACCAGGATGACGATGCCTCTGCAGACGGTTACCGGCGAGCTCGCGTGCAGCCTCGACGCGAGAGACTTCATGTCCGCGCTCCCTCGGTAAAGCTAGAAAGCCAGCTGAAAACGGAAGACATTCGCGAGACCCTCAAAACTGCAGAGATTACCAACCACACCGCGGTTGAGAATCCGACCGAAAAGCCCATCCCTCTCTCTCTCTCTCTCTCTCTCTCTCTCTCTCTCTCTCTCTCTCTCTCTCTCTCTCTCTCTCTCTCCTCATATGCTTTTCTTTCTCCGTTATTTGGCTGGGGAGTTGGAGTAACTATTGGAAACCTCAGTCAAAACGCAGTGATGCTCAACAATCATCTAAAACGAATTTAAGTTAATGTATAGCCCAGGATAGGTCTACTTCATGATAAGATTTAGGTTGGATAAGAGATTGCCAACAGACTTTTAACAAAACAAATAAATCACAGGTCAACAGTTGAACCTCTCCCTGCCAATGTCTTAAAGCACGAAATGGATGTTTAGGGCTCAAAAAACTGAAAACCGGCTGTTTATATTTTACTTTAGGGCAGAGCAGTCAATCTCACTCCGTTGTAAATGTTGGCAAACGGTCTAGTCTACGTGCGCAGATGTTATCCTTAAACGAGAGTGTTTTAGCACGCGCCAACTGTTGCTCTGTTGCCCTGCAAACGTTCCTTAATAATATAATATGGGGCGATGGCCCATCATACTCCGTGTGCGCGAGGTTGTTTCGGCATCAGCTGTCAGTCTTAACTAGTCCACTAGGCGGTGATGTTGGCTGTTATTGAACCATCGTGATGTCATCGGTGCCAGCGATCAAGTGTTGGGGTGGAATGTCATTCTTTCTTTATGATGGATGGCCAGAGTCGAGTGTGTGGTGTTTGTGTTTGTGTGTGTGTGTGTGCACAGGGGCCGCAGCAGCAAATTTTGGGCCCTATGTACAATCATTTACAATGGACCCCCCCAGCGATATAGTTACATAAATCAGACATAATAATAATAATAATAATAATTGTATTTGTATAGCACTGTGTCATACAAGGCATGTAACTCAAAGTGCTTAACAAATGGAAAAAAAAACATTGTTAGAGATAGATTTAAAAGGAGAGGTATAGAGGAGAGGCAGAAAAAGCAAGAAGGCAGAGGAAGAAGAGATAGACAGAGAATGTAGAGTCATAAGGTCAACGTAGGATAGGACCAGGATTCTTAGATGTGTAAGGTCCATAGTGGCTGGGCCTATCATAAGTCATAGATAGTCACACAGAGATTGGGCGCTCAGGTGCGGCCCCTGGTGGCATCAGGGGTGAGGAAAAACCCCCTTCACATAGTGTGGGCCCCCTATATACATGGGGCCCTGGTAACTCAGCCCCACTTTGCCCCCCTGTACGACACCCCTGTGTGTGCGTGTGGGTGCGTGCGGTGGGTGTGTGCCTGTCTGCGCATGTGCTTCTTGGCGCCTCTGCGTGTTGCATGCGTGCGCGGACCGGGTTTGATTCTTTAAAACAGATGGCTATTGACAGCCAGGCTTAGGTGTAATTGGGGCTGAAAGGAAATCTATGACATTACAGCTGTTTGCTTTAAAGCTAAAAGCAACTGGCGAGTGTTGCAAGAGCTGAGGCTGTAAAGTCAGCGGAGAAGCCACAACTCATGCGGAATGAAAGGAGATCTGTTGATGAAACGCAAACACGCAAGATGGGGCGGGCTCTCCATTAGGCAAACCAAGGCAATTGCCTAGGGCCCCGACCTACTCTGCCCTCCATAGGGGCCCCCGACTGTAACACCAGTCACAGTAACACACACAAAAAAGTAGCTTTGATCGTAATGTGTCACTTGCCTAGCTTGTCCCTACCACTTTTTCAACAAACGCAATGCAAGAGGCATCTAGATGTTTCGAAAAATAACCAGGTGTGTGGACCCAAAAAAAAAGTAAAGTATAAAGTTGGAGCAGGTTCGCACACTAACAAACAAGACACTAAGGTCAAGCAAGGAGTTATTTTATTTTAGTCAGAGCAGGGTAGAGCAGACGTTTCAGGCTGTTGCCATCATCAGGGCTCTCTGCTTACAATGAGCCCAATACTGTGCCTACTGTGCCAAACGCAATGCGAAAATAGCAAAGCTAGACAATTTGCCATATTAATGTCCCCACCACTTTCCAAGCCAAACTTACACCTTTGTATAAATAAAACATTACAAAAGCACAAAACACAGAAATTCATGTCAAGTGTATATGTATAGTTCAGATGCAAAACCCCATAACTCAATTTCTGCCAGTCCAGACCTGCACTTCTATATTTTTTAGAGAACCCTGTTGTTGGTTTGGCTTATATTCATGTACTTGATAATACATATAAATAGTTATATTTCATAAATAAAATAAAACAAATATACAATTGTGATAGCTTTGTATTAAATAAAAATGAATTAAGATTATTTTCTGAAATGGCACTTAGGGGGTTTTGCATCTGAACTCCTCATATGTAGTGACTTTTGAGGGCCCCATGTTTATATTTTGCCTAGGGCCCCAAAATGGCTAGATCCGCCCCTGCGCAAGATGGGGCCGCTCTGCTCTGCTCCGCTCTGTTCTGTTCTCTTCTGTTCTCTTCTCTTCACTCTTGGACAGATAAATAACACGTTGCATCATTGCGTTTGCGTAAACTGCTTTCATCAGTGTTAAGTTCTGGCTTTTAAAAGTGTGTGTGTGTGTGTGTGTGTGTGTGTGTGTGTGTGTGTGCGTGTGCGCGCGTGTGTGTGTGTGTTTACTAGTAGGAGTTATCTATCAGGCTGTTAAAACAATGCCTTGGCGGACATCCAAGACTTGAATGGTCTCTTTTTCACTTTCTATCTCTCTCACTCTCTCTAAACACACACCCGCGTGCACACACACACAGTCACACACACACACAGTCACACACACACACCCACACACGCACACACACACAGTCACACACACAGTCACACACACACGCATACACACGCACACACACACACACACACACACACACACACACACACACACACACACACACACACACACACACACACACACACACACACACACACACACACACACTGTGTAAATAGTCATTCAGGAAGGATACAGTACATCATTTCGCACACACACACATGTCAAATTCAACGAACACAGACGTGCACACACATGTTCCTCCAGGGCGTGAATGGGTGTTTTTATTACCTTGTTAAATTATTCATCATATGAGGCTCAGGGCTGTTTCAAGATATTTGGGGCCCTAGGCTAAGAGGGACTTTGGGGCCTAGGTTAAGAGGGATTTTGGGGGCCCTAGGCGAAAGCAATGTATTTGGGCTCCCTAAGCTAAGAGGGATATGGGGGCCCTAAGCGAAGTCAAGATATTTGGGGCCCTAGGCTAAGAGGGATGTGGGGGCCCTAGGCTAAGGCAATGTGAAGTTTAAAAGGGACTTCGGGGCCCCAGGTTAAGAAGGATGTGGGGGCCCTAAGCGAAGGTTAAGAGGGACTTGGGGGCCTAGTTTAAGAGGGATTTGGGGGCCCTAAGCGAAGGCAATGTATTTGGGGCCCTAGGCTAAGAGGGATGTGGGGGCCCTAGGCTAAGAGGGACTTTGTGGGCCCTAGGCTAAGAGGGACTTCGGGGCCCCAGGTTAAGAGGGACTTCGGGGCCCCAGGTTAAGAATAGATCGGCCGCGATGAGATTCAATTAAGCAACAGAGAATCGCTTTTGTGCAGCCAGAGCGATGCGAGCAATTGAAGCGACTAGAGTATGTCCGTTAAATGCAGAATGCAAGCATTCCAACATTGCCATTGGCTGTGGCGGCTGTCACCGAACCGCGTCACACCTAATTTGCATAATAGTTCAACTACAAACTGTCGCTCTCGTCGGGCCAATCGCATCTAGTCGCCCCAATCACTTTTGTTGTGCGAGTCAAATGTATTTGGGGGCCCTAACCGAAGGCAATGTATTTGGGGCCCTAACCGAAGGCAATGTATTTGGGGCCCTAACCGAAGGCAATGTATTTGGGGCCCTAACCGAAGGCAATGTATTTGGGGCCCTAACCGAAGGCAATGTATTTGGGGCCCTAACCGAAGGCAATGTATT
>NC_085868.1:55456001-55461001 GCF_034702125.1 Engraulis encrasicolus | reverse complement strand
TTGGTCGGTATGTCACCCTCCTGTGTGAACAACTTCAGAGGTCTGATCTATCCTTCCTAACTATTAAGAGTAGGCTATTAGGTGTGTGTGTGTGTGTGTGTGTGTGTGTGTGTGTGTGTGTGTGTGTGTGTGTGTGTGTGTGTGTGTGTGTGTGTATGTGTGTGTGTGTGTGTGTGTGTGTGTGTGTGTGTGTGTGTGTGTGTGTGTGTGTGTGTGTGTGTGTGTGTGGCCACCAGTGCATCAAAGTGGAAAAAAAGAGGTGCAGGAACCCTAATCGTCCAAAAATACCATCCAAAAAGAAGTGTGGAACCCTGATTTTCTTACTGTCTCATCAGTACCAAATCAGTACAGGTCACGCTTTTGTAGGCCTGTTGCCTAGTGCAGTGTTTCTCAACCTTTTTTTAGGCGAGGCACCCTTTCAATTCATGAAAAATTTCAAGGCACCCCAAACCAACAAGCTGTAACATGGCATTGCATCCGATACCACACAAGCTTAGAAAAGTAACACATTTGGAGACGTCACACAACCTACAAACCCCAACTCCGATGAAGTTGGGACGTTTGGTAAACAGTGAATAAAATCAAAATGCTATCATTTTCAAAACATCTATTCATTAGATGGAGAATAGTGAAAAGACAACATATTAAGTGTTAAAACCGAGAAAAAATATTGTTTTGGGGGACATATGTACTCATTTCTAATTTGATAAATCCAACACGTCTCAAAAGAGTTGGGACGGGGACAATAAATGGCAGCAAATGTCGAGAAAGACTAATAACAAAACAAAAGACAACACTTAACAGTTAAATACATTAACCGATGAGATGATTTTATATAAAAAACAGTGTTAATTCCTATCTTGGACATGATTTCACCAGCTTAAATGGTGAGTGTATTCCTTGTCATGTTTTGCAATGTTTTCCTTTCTGTAGTGCTTACAGTGTGACAGGTCTTGACCAAAAACCCACCATTTTATCACCTGCTGGTCCTTATGATGGAGCCAAACTGTTAAAACATAGTAGAGAATGCAATTTGACCTTACTATGGGGCAGTAATCGAAGATCTCCCTTCAAAATATAATGCATGAGTGGCTTTTCATGCTGTTTAAAACCCATTTATACCATTCAGCACTGTATTTAACTCTACAGATGAGTGAGAACATCTTAACCAATGCACTACTGCACCCGCATGCCATCATGGAGGCTGACTTTTGAAGCTAGCTTTAACACAAGTTGGATGGTCCATTTTCACTGTACATGATGTGCAATGCTCTATTATTGTCAAAAAGAATGGACTTCTACAACTTCTGCCGACTTCTGTAAGCAAAGGACAGTTTCCCATGTCTTCTGGGTCTATTTCAAGTGAGCTCAGGTGCTTAGGAGAATGTTACACCCCTGTATCATTTTCATGCATTAAGCATTCTTAATATGGTCAATTTTCAATAGCTCTAATTCCTGGAGTGCTAGAGTGAGACTACAGCCAATATATATTTCATGATGTCATGAACCTATACAATGATTTTATTAACAAAAATATGTCTTATATACACTCAATTGTGGTAAATCAAAGGGAATTCAAAAATGTATGTAATAACCAGTGATGGGCAGTAGCTTCGCTACAAGCTACAAGCTACTAGTTTAACTACATTCCCCAGTAGCTTGGTCGTAGCGTCACTACTTTATGTATCGAGTAACTTCCCTGTAGTTAAGCTATCTTTTGTCTCAAGTAGCGACGTAGCTTCCACAAAAGCTACATTTTGTTGCTTGAAGAAAAAAAAATGACTCTCTTTCCCGAGATCTAGGCAGTCACACAGGGGTTCCAAGACCCACCTGCATGAAATGAAGTCAGAGGTGGTATATTGTAACTTTGTTCCATGCTACTTTTTAACACGTCGCCTTAGCAGAAAACCGACTGTTTTTTTCCTTATGTAAGTTAACCGCAAGTAGCGGCAGTTCTCAATTGCAATGCGATGCGCACATAGTAACGCAAGCTCATGTAAGGTAGGCCTATACGAAGGAAAACTGTTAGTGAATTGGGGGGGGGGGCACGCCAGGGAGTGCCCCACACTGTCCCTCAAAAACATATCCATGTCCCCCCTTGGACTTGGGGTCACCCTAGGCCTGTGTCCATGATATTTAAAACACACTGAATGTATAATAAATATCAATTAAGTATAATGAGATCAATAAAGTTTTGTTTAATGAAGGTAGGCCTATCTGTTATTTTAAATCAAGCTGACAATATGTCGGGAAAATGTAGCTTCTGGTGTAGTGAACTACATTTCCACATTTTTTAAGCTTAGCTCACTACATTTCTGATGGTGGTAGCTTTAGTGTAGTGAAGCTTATTTTATGGTTGAGTAGCTGATAGCTTAGCTCACTACATTTTACAAGTAGCTTGCCCAACACTGGTAATAACTATGGTAATTATTCCCTTTGCATCTTTAATTCTGAGTGACTCAGCCTCTCTGTGATGATCTTATACCTGGACACCTATATTGTCCGTCAGTACAATTCATTTTGAAATGTT
Source organism: Engraulis encrasicolus (assembly GCF_034702125.1). Taxonomy (NCBI): domain Eukaryota; kingdom Metazoa; phylum Chordata; class Actinopteri; order Clupeiformes; family Engraulidae; genus Engraulis; species Engraulis encrasicolus. Next base: position 55,458,471 of record NC_085868.1, on the reverse strand, counting down.
CTTCTTTGTTGTTTTATCTTATTTGGATGTTTACTAAATTTCACTGATCCCCGTCCCAACTCTTTTGAGACGTGTTGGATTTATCAAATTAGAAATGAGTACATATGTCCCCCAAAACAATATTTTTTCTCAGTTTTAACACTTAATATGTTGTCTTTTCACTATTCTCCATCTAATGAATAGATTGAATGTTTTGAAAATGATAGCATTTTGATTTTATTCACTGTTTACCAAACGTCCCAACTTCATCGGAGTTGGGGTTTGTACGTTCGAAGTTGCAGCTGACTAGGGCGACCTATATTTACTTTATTGTGTGTAAATGGCAAATGAAAGATTCCACTGACTAGCATTAACTTAAAATATGTATCATATTACATAATTTATTTATCAGCCACGTTTCCGCGGCACCCCTGAGGGGGGCCCGCGGCACCCCAGGGTGCCCCGGCACCCCTGTTGAGAAACACTGGCCTAGTGTACGCATTTTGAAAAACTTGTTTTGAACGTATAAAATGCAGCGCACACGATTCTGCTGGAACTCTGATGATGAAAATAATGAGGAAGGGGAATTAGCTTGCCCCCACTAGAGTCCCCCCCCCCAACACACACACACACACACACACACACACACACACACACTCCAAGCACTGTGTGTGGCCAAATCTCAGCTACTGATTTTTTTGAAACTGTTGCAGATGCAAGGGGCCATCACACTGAAAATCACCAACTCAACCTGCATAACAAATGTGCAAGCGTGCACGCACACACACACACACACGCACGCACGCGCACACACACACACACACACGGAAAGGAACTTAGCGCATCAGTAGCTCTGTCTTTTTTCCTTTTGATAGCCATCAAAGGCAGCGAACCACCACACACATACACACACATATACACACACACACACACACACATACACACACGCACACACACATACACACACGCATACACAGGCACAAAAAGAAGAAATATCACACAACAGAGCAGGATGTCCCAAGGTGCACAGGGAACTTGAACACACACTTTTCACACGACGCACACACACACACACACACTTTTCACACGCACACACACGCACATGTAACGGAGGCTCACTAGCAGAGTTGGCGTGGAACGTTGGTAAACCTCCCTCCCAAAGCCTCATACAGTGTTCATGCTGCTGGGATGGGGTTCATGCCGCTGGGATGGGGTTCATGCCGCTGGGATGGGGTTCATGCCGCTGGGATGGGGTTCATGCCGCTGGGATGGGGTTCATGCCGCTGGGATGGGGTTCATGCCGCTGGGATGGGGTTCATGCCGCTGGGGGGTTCATGCCGCTGGGATGGGGTTCATGCCGCTGGGATGGGGTTCATGCCGCTGGGATGGGGTTCATGCCGCTGGGATGGGGTTCATGCCGCTGGGATGGGGTTCATGCCGCTGGGATGGGGTTCATGCCGCTGGGATGGGGTTCATGCCGCTGGGATGGGGTTCATGCCGCTGGGATGGGGTTCATGCCGCTGGGATGGGGTTCATGCCGCTGGGATGGGGTTCATGCCGCTGGGATGGGGTTCATGCCGCTGGGATGGGGTTCATGCCGCTGGGATGGGGTTCATGCCGCTGGGATGGGGTTCATGCCGCTGGGATGGGGTTCATGCCGCTGGGATGGGGTTCATGCCGCTGGGATGGGGTCCTTTATCCACTGAGGGCTCCTCCTCAGCATGTCTCCAAGTGGACAGATGTTCAAACTTCAAACATCTGGTTAGCTGGAAAGGCTGCATCAAGAGGCTATGAGAGCAAGAGGACACTGTTTCTCAAAGTCAAAGATGCTGGCCATGCTAGCACGTGAAAACGCCCAGTGATTGGATACTCCGCAGAGTTCACCAAAGAGTATCCAATCACTGGACTTTTCACGTCAGGATCCTTGACGTTGAGATACACATCATGAGTGCTTTAAAGGGAGGAAAGAGGCCATGAGGGCTTTAAAGGGAGGAGGCTTTAAGTAGCGTAGTGCTCAAGAGGGCAAAAGGGGTAAGCATTACATCTGTGGTTCCCAAACTTTTTCTGCTGAGGGGGCACTCTTTTGGACCCAAGAATATTTTCGCAACCCCCCACCTCCTATTTTCCAAGTCCATTAACATATTTTTTTGGCTAAAATTTCAATGTAAATCACAGGAAAGGCAAATACATGTATTACCCTTTGAATTGAATACTGCTACTAACAATATATGGGAAGGTTTTCAAAGCATATTCAATGTTTTATGCAAACAGTCCCTTCTGTTTGCGACCCCCCCTCCCCCCCCCCCCCCCCCCCCCCCCCCCCCCCCCCCCTCAGTACCTCCCCTTAGGGGTCCCGACCCCCAGGTTGGAAACCACTGCACTGCATATTTGCATCATCATCTCACTTGAGTGAATATCAACAAGCTGCTTGAGAGACCTCTTCTGTCCGGACTATTTCGAGTTACCACTTTGTCCACAAAAACAACAAAAA
>NC_085868.1:55443501-55451001 GCF_034702125.1 Engraulis encrasicolus | reverse complement strand
AAGGCCGGGATTCGAGGCCCCTCTCTCAGGCAACTCTCCTTCCTTTGTGTGTGCGTGTGTGTGTGTGTGTGTGTGTGTGTGTGTGTGTGTGTGTGTGTGTGTGTGTGTGTGTGTGTGTGTGTGTGTGTGTGTGTGTGTGTGTGCGTGCGAGTGTGTGCATGTGTGTGTGTGCGTGTGCGTGCCTGGTTGTAATCTCTTCTCATGGTGGGGATTTCACCTGCTGTGACACCAACTTAAATGCCCTTTGCTCTTTTCTCTCATCTGATTTGAAACCGGTAACAGCCAAGTGAGTGAGTCATATCTCTGACACCAAGCTTTACTACGTTAATGCGACATTTCGGGCAGCATGCAGACATGTGTCTGATGAAGGGCATGCTGCCCGAAATGTCACATTAAACTAAGAGAAACGGGAGCTTGGTGTCTCTTTGTTTGTCCTGCACCCAATATTTCTGAGACAGACGTGCGAAGAGCCTGTTCCCTCTGAAAACTGCATCAAAGCAACATAAATATTACATTACATTGAGTCTTAAAGGTGCACTGTGTAGGATGGTGGCCAGAGTAGATACAGTGAGTCCAATATGTATTTGATCCCTTGCTGATTCTGCCGGTTTGCCCACTAATAAAGACATGATCAGTCTATAAATTTATGATAATATGTATTCAAACATGAAGAGACAGAATATCAAAAAGAAATTCCAGAGAATAACTTCAAATAATATATTTTAATTTATTTGTATTTAATTTAGGCCAATAAGTATTCGACCCCTCTAGCTAAAGAAGATAAAGTGCTTTGTGGCAAAGTCCTAGTTGTCTAGCACTGAGGTCAGATGCTTCTTTTAGTTGATGACAATGTTTGTGCATATAGTAGAACATATTTTTGCCCATTTTTCTTTGCACATTATCTCTAAAACATTAATAGTTTGTGGGTGTAGCTTGGTAAATGGGAGGTTCAGTTCTCTCCATAGAATTACTATAGGGTTAATATTTGGAGACTGTCTAGGCCACTTCACGACTTTAATATGCTTCTTATTGAGCCACTCCTTTGTTGCTTTGACTGTATGTTGTGTATTATTGTCATGTTGGGAGATCCAAAAATGACACACCCTTCAGTGTAGTGGTGGAGGGAAGGACGTTTGCACACAGGATTGCACATTACATGTCTCCCTCCATCCATTCATTGACGATGTGAAGTTGTCCTGTGCCTTGGCCAGACAAACACCCTCAAACCATAATGATACCACGTTCATGCATGATGGTGAGGAGGGTGTTCTTGGGATCATAGACAGCAGTACTCTTTCTCAAAACACATTGAATTGTGATAATGCCAAACAGCTTGATTTTGGTTTCATCTGACTACAGCACCTCCTTATCATATCCTAAACCAGTCTGATGTCCGTTGGCAAACCTCAAGTGGGACTGCACAGGTTCCTTCTGAAGTAGAGGTACCATGTGTGCACTACAGGATTTTAAACCTCTGTGGCATTAAGTGCTACCAGTAGTTTTCTCAGTGATTTTGGTCCCAGTAGCTTTGATATCATTGCCTAGTTCGTACAGCTCTAGGGTGATTTCTTTCTGTTCTCATGATTATCAAATCCCTACAAAAGGTCAAATCTTGTATAGAACCCCAGACAGGCTGATGGATAGTCATTTTGTATTCCTCACATTTTGGAAGAAATGCATCAACAGCTGGGTCATTAATACTCAGTCTCTTTCTTGTGGCTTTGCAGCCCATTTAATCTTTGTTCAGGTCTAAAATCGTGTCCCAGATATCATTTGACCACTTTTTGGTCTTTCCCATGCTGGTGAGGTTGGAGTGTGACTGATTCACTCATACTATGGACTGATTCTGCTGATTCAATGTGTCTTTTATGCATGTTAGTATGTACAAGTGTCTTTAATTCAGATGACAAGTTGATCGGAAGTGCCCATCTGGTCTGTGGGCCCGGAACTGTAATTAGTTGGCTGGGGATCAAATACTTATTTTGCTCGATGAAATGGAAATAAATTAATATATATTCTCTTCAGTTAATTTCTGGATTCTCTTTTTGATATTCTGTCTCTCCATATTAGAATACATATTATCATAACATTTATTGACTGATCATGTCTTTTTTAGTAGGCAAACCAACAAAATCAGCAAGGGATCAAATACATATTGGACTCACTGTATTTACCTCTTTACCACTGCAGATTCCTGTGACAACACAGTGGCTGTGGCAAACCTGTCTGGGTAAATGTGTCATCGGCATGACACTGCTAATTTGGCTGCCCTAGGTAAGCGAAGGGAGATTAGAAATTAACCAGTGCTGTCTCCCCCATCCTCCTCCAGTAGGGGGGGAATTAACCTGTCTCCCCCATCCTCCTCCAGTAGGGGGGGAATTAACCTGTCTCCCCCATCCTCCTCCAGTAGGGGGGGAATTAACCAGTGCTCTCCCCCATCCTCCTCCTCCAGTGCCCCCCCCATGCTTCTCCTCCAGTGCTCTCCTCCTCCTCATCATCCTCCTCCTCCTCCTCCTCCAGTGGGGGGTAATTAACCAGTGCTCTCCCCCATCCTCCTCCTCCTCCAGTGCTCTCCCCCATCCTCCTCCTCCTCCTCCTCCTCCAGTGCTCTCCCCCATCCTCCTCCTCCTCCTCCTCCCCCATCCTCCTCCCCCATCCTCCCCCATCCTCCTCCTCCTCCTCCTCCTCCTCCTCCAGTGCTCTCCCCCATCCTCCTCTTCCTCCTCCTCCTCTTCCTCCTCCTCTTCCTCCTCCTCCTCCTCCTCCAGTGCTCTCCCCCATCCTCCTCCTCCTCCTCCTCCTCCAGTGCTCTCCCCCATCCTCCTCCTCCTCCTCCTCCTCCTCCTCCAGTGCTCTCCCCCATCCTCCTCCTCCTCCTCCTCCAGTGCTCTCCCCCATCCTCCTCCTCCTCCTCCTCTTCCTCCTCCTCCTCCTCCTCCTCATCCTCCTCCTCCTCCTCCTCCTCCTCCAGTGCTCTCCCCTCCTCCTCCTCCTCCTCCTCCAGTAGGGGGGAAATTAACCAGTGCTCTCCCCCATCCTCCTCCTCCTCCTCTTCTCCCCCATCCTCCTCCTCCTCCTCTTCTCCCCCATCCTCCTCCTCCAGTGCTCTCCTCCTCCAGTGCTCTCCCCCATCCCCCTCCTTCTCCTCTTCATCCTCCTCCTCCTCCTCCTCCTCCCCCATCCTCCTCCTCCTCCAGTGCTCTCCCCATCCTCCTCCTCCTCCTCCTCCTCCTCCTCCTCCTCCTCCTCCTCCAGCTCTCTCCCCCATCCTCCTCCTCCTCCTCCTCCTCCATCCTCCTCCTCCTCCTCCTCCTCCAGTGCTCTCCCCCATCCTCCTCTTCCTCCTCCTCCTCTTCCTCCTCCTCTTCCTCCTCCTCCTCCTCCTCCAGTGTCTTGCACCTTCCTTCACTACCTCACTTGAGCAATAAGACAATTTAACATAGATAGATAGATCGATAGATAGATCGATAGATAGATAGATAGATAGATAGATAGATAGATAGATAGATAGATAGATAGATAGATAGATAGATAGATAGATAGATAGATAGATAGATAGATAGATAGATAGATAGATAGATAGATAGATAGATAAATAGATAGATAGATAGTTTATTTGTCCTTTTGGAAAATTGTTCTGTGTCATTTTCAGTGCATCTGACACAATTACAAAAACAAGAACACAATAGACAAACACAACACCCCCTCCCCTCCCTCTATAGGACAAGAAGACAGGTTGACAAAAAAACCCAACTTAAACACTGTAAAGTGCAGTATTCAGTACCAAAGTGCAATGTGCTATTCAGTCTAAGTTACAGTTGTCTTATTTAACATGGATATACTAGTAGGTATAAATGATTGGCGGGCTCTGTTTCTCTTAAATGAAGGCATCCTAAACCTCCTACCTGAGGGCAACAACATGCTGCTTACATTCTGCTACTCCAATCTTACCACTTTTGTACATAACTATTATTATTATTACTTACTGTTTGCTACTGTCAGTATTATTATTGTCTTATTAGTTATTATTGTAATGTCTTCCATCCTATTTTATATCCGTCCTTGTCTACATGTTACATGTTAAATGTTCTTTGTATTTATTATTTATCATTATTGTTACCCGTCCATCACTGTTACCTGTCCTGTCCTGCACTTTATATCAGTCTGTAAAATGTCAGTCCTGTATATGTCTATGTCCAGGCATGGTATAGAGAGAGAAACGTTATTTAATTTTCCTTGTATGACCTGTGCATATGAAGAAGGTGACAATAAAAGCTGACTTGATAGTAGTAGTAGTAGTAGTAGCTTTATTGTCCCCCATGGGGGAAATTACTTCTAGTGAGAGGAGCGTAAGACATGAAAACAAACACAATACAGTCAGATTACCAAGCACATTTACCCCTAGCAACACATTCCCCCATAACACAGACAAGACATTGGACAAAAACAGATGTCATCCATCAACAGTGGTCAGTCCCAGTTAACCCCATAGCGTGGACAAAGCATGGGAGGATGTGCAAGCAGCAAATAAATAAATAGATAAGCACAGCATTATAAAAAAGATAAAGCATTAGAGTGTCATTCATTCCTTCTCAGGCCTGCTGAGACAGGATGTGCAAATTAAGATTATGATGACTGAGCATGGTACCGTCCTGCCGCACTGCTCCCTTGGCACAACATTGCCCACTGCCCACTTGCACAGGTGAGGCATAAAATGCTATTTTGTTCTGTGCAGTGTGCAGTGTTCAATGGTGAAGAAAGTTTTTAAAAAGATTCTTCATCATTGCGGCTTGTGGGATAGGGTGAATTTTCACACACCTGTTTTTAACTCTAACAAAAATGAGGGTGTAACATAATCAAGTGTTCTATTAAACATCTTCCTTGGTGGAGGTCTGCACTCTCTGAGTGCATTTCTAGTTTCATAATGATCCTGATCCAGGTCGCCATCAAAATGTTTACTGGCACTCAAAGGCACAACAGATTAAAAAGAAAATCCAGTGATGCATAACCATATCAAAGTTTACCATTACTCTTTGAACTTCCTGTAGTAGCCTATGTCTGAATACTACTTCCTGTAGTAGCCTATGTCTGAATATGGATGTAGTGGTGCATACAGTAGGCCTAACCCAATTGGGAACATTCTTGCCTTGTGTCACTTCTGCCATGGTGCCCCCCCGTGTGTATATGTTGTATGTGTATTTTCAGTCAAATGTCAAACATTTTTATTTATTTCCTTGTGAAGCCTACATGTGTTTTTTAGACTCCATGTTTATGTGTCATGTGTCTTGTGGTTCTGATGTAAGGACAGCCATCTTCTCTTTTAAACTGCAAACCCAGTTTACCTTCGGGTACCAATAAAGTTGAACTGAACTGAACTGAACTGAACTTTTCGCCATCAGCAGTGCTAACTGGTAAAAACAAGAACTGTCCAGACGACTGGCAGTACTTCAGTGGGAAGTCAAATGTAAACAAAATGTAATCACTTGTTCCTTTCGTCATTTCCAACAACTCCACAACGTTTCACAAAATTGTGTTCATAACTTTTTGAGTTGCTGACAGACAGACAGACAGACAGACAGACAGACAGACAGACAGACAGACAGACAGAGAAACAGACAGACAGAAAAACAGACAGACAGACAGACAGACAGACAGACAAACAGACAGACAGACAGACAGACAGACAGAAAAACTGGACAGACACACAGACAAACCAACGCGACCGAAAACACAACCTCCTCTCATGTTCTAATCAGGTCAGGAGAGGGTGTTGTAGACAACAGTTGAGTGGAATAGACTCCTTGGAAACTCTCCTCACCTCTAGCCATGAGTACTAACCTGCACTACACCTCATAGATCCTCCACCTCTAGCCATGAGTACTAACCTGCACTACACCTCATAGATCCTCCACCTCTAGCCATGAGTACTAACCTGCACTACACCTCATAGATCCTCCACCTCTAGCCATGAGTACTAACCTGCACTACACCTCATAGATCCTCCACCTCTAGCCATGAGTACTAACCTGCACTACACCTCATAGATCCTCCACCTCTAGCCATGAGTACTAACCTGCACTACACCTCATAGACACTTTACAATAACTACCCAAAAAGAGCTTTATAAACACTTTATAAATAATGAACAAATTATCAACAAAATGTTTACAAATGTTTAGAAATGGGCAAGAAAGACTGTGTTAACACAACAGACACAGCACAGTCTTATCGATCCTGGAAGTTTACCCTCCAAAGACCAGAAGGCATGAAACCACATAAAACTCACACAGTAGAAGTTGATTCCCACTCCACTGTGCTGTCGTAGTTTGGTTCTTACTCATTTACAAACATTTGTAAATGCTTTGTTAAATGTTAATTATAATTAAATGTTAATAAAGTGTTTATTAAGCTTTTTTGGGTAGTTATTGTAAAGTGTTACCGATCCTCCACTATTTATCTGCTCTCTATCTGTTCTACATTACTTGCATACCGCTCTACTCGGTACTGACCCCTTACTGCTTACTCTGTACCTGATTGTAAGTCACTTTGGTCAAAGGCATCTGCTGAATGTAACGTAATGTAATGTAAAGTAATAAAAAATAAATTAAAAAAGGTCAGAAGAGGGTGTGGAGCAGACTCCATGTGAAAAACAATTATTGATGTCAATAAACTTTGCTAAATCAAGTCGTAAATGTGTCAGACAGAATTGCTGCGGACATAATGGCCAGACATAGCAATTGATCTTATCTTGTGATCTTGATGAGAAATGAATGAGGGAGAGTTGTGGTGGAGTTGGACTGTGTGGCACTCAGAGCTCAACTGCACTTTGTTTCGAGGGGGCTGATTATTTTCTGCCTCTGTACGTGTGTGTGTGTGTGTGTGTGTGTGTGTGTGTGTGTGTGTGTGTGTGTGTGTGTGTGTGTGTGTGTGTGTGCGTGTGTGGTCATTTTCTGCCTTCCTGCCTATGCATTGGCACTTAATGTAGAGGTGTCGCAACCAAAGCAAAGAGGAAGCACACACACACACACACACACGGCACACACACACACACACTTACAGAAAGTCAAACGTAATCACACCCTGTGCTCTGTGATTGTACTGATAAGTTCAGACGTGAAGAAACACTCCCTCTTTCTCTCCCTCTCTCTACCTCCCTCTCTCTCTCTACCGCCATCTCTGTCTTTCTCTCTATCTCTCTACCTCCCTCTCTCTCTCTACCTCCCTCCCTCTCTCTACCTCCCTCTCTCTCTCTACCTCCCTCCCTCTCTCTACCTCCCTTCCTCTCTCTCCCTCTCTCGTTCTCCCTCTCTCTCTCTCCCTCTCTCTCACTCGCTCACTCCCTTGTTAGCCCAGTGTCCTCGAGTTCACACTTGCAGTGGTGCTCACAGCCAGCAGCCATCCAGCCACGAGCCAGCCAGCAGCCAGCAGCCAGCAGCCAGCAGCCAGCAGCCAGCCGCCATCCAGCCACGAGCCAGCCAGCCAGCAGCCAGCAGCCAGCCG
>NC_085868.1:55408501-55438501 GCF_034702125.1 Engraulis encrasicolus | reverse complement strand
ACTTCGGTTTATGTGTGGATACCCTCAACATATTACGAGGTAAGTGTGACGTTGTTTTGAGCTGTGCAAGACTTTAAAATGTTGTGTTTTTGAAATGTGTGTAACCGCCGAAAAACGATGCCCGCATCTTTCATATTGCATAGCTGATATGGCTAACGAGGCTAACGTGATATTATCAAACTTTCTCAAAACGCATCCTTTTGCCTTGATTTTGCTCTAGAGTGACTGTATTTCATCCCAAACATGCAAAAAACAGGCAAATTTGTTCCAACTCCGGATAAATCCTTTAATGTCTATTGTCGGAATACCGACACGTTTTCCACCGTCCGCCGCTATTCCTACATGCCGCTATTCCGACATCCCTAACCTTAACCCTAACCCTAACCCTAACCCTAACCCCTAAAAAGTGTCGGAATAGCGGCATGTCGGAATAGCGCTATGTCGGAATAGCGATTGCCCCCCGATAAGACTGCTAACAGCTACTGCACATGAACAGAGATGAACTAAAGTAGCCCTGATAAGACTGCTAACAGCTACTGCACATGAACAGAGATGAACTAAAGTAGCCCTGATAAGACTGCTAACACCTACTGAATATGCTGTAGATTAGTGTTTCTCAACGGGTGCGGTACAGCCCCCCAGGGGGCGTTGGGGAGCTCTAGGGGGGCATTGAGAAGGATAAGCTGAGAGGGGGCGGTACGTAGTTGCCATTCGGGGGCATTTGTCCATTTAATTTTTGAATACTACGGCGGGCGTTGTCAGGCTTATGATGAGGTCAGGGGGGGCGTTGGGAGGCTTGTGATGAGGCCAAGGGGGTGTTTGTTCAAAAAAAAGGTTGAGAACCACTGCTCTACATGAAGTACAGTAGCCTAGCCCCGAGAAGACTGCTAACAGATACTGAATATGCACATAGATGAAGTACAGGACAGGAGCCCTGATGAGACTGCTAACAGCTACTGAACAGCGTTGGCAGGAAGACAGGATGTCAAGTTGAGCAAGATTAGCAGGCCTGAGGCCTCATGTACAAAACATGCTGATGCACAAAAAAGCTCCGAGAGTAACTTTGCAGATGTACTAAGCACTAGTTTACTGTAACATGAAAAAAGTGCACGTGTACTTAAATTCATGTGAAATCAGATATACAACATGAATTAGCATGAAAACCTGTTTATGCGTGGACTGATACATTAGAAGGTTTTTGGGTTTTCAGCTTTTCACTTTAGCAAAGTTTTAGTCTCAAATCTTCGGAAGTCTTTGTATGAGGCCCTGACATACTTTTATAGGCAAAGGTGGGCAACTGCCATGGGCCCCATACAACTGCCATGGGCCCCATTGAACTGCCATGGGCCCCATACAACTTTATAGAGACAAAGAAGCTCCCGCACAGCACACTGTTCACATTTGCATTGAATGGAATTGCTTGAGGAAGGTCATATATCAAAACATCGCAAGTAAAAACTCTACAAATGTGAACAGTGTGTGGGAGCTTCTTTGTCTCTATATATTGCTGACCCAGTGGATCCACTCCTACGCACCTGGCAAAAGGAGGTGTGCAAGAATCCTAAAAATAGCCCCATACAACTTTTCCAAATTGCAGGGGGGTCCAGACCAGCTGCCCACTCCCTATTCCTTGTTAAAAGTGATTTGGATTTGCAGGGCCCCATAGCTACATTCGCCTTGGGCCCACAAATGGCTAAACCCACCCCTGCAGTGCACACTGAAGCTTAATACTTCATGGTGCGTTGCTGTTGAATAGTCACCACTTACTGAATAGCAGTGAGGTCACAGGTTAAGTAAAAAAAACACACACATTTGAATTTCTTGTTTTCAACTTTTCAAATACAGTACATTGGGACCCCCGGTACTGGTAAACTGCATTGTAGCTGAAAAACACTAAAAGCAAGAACCCACCACAAATTAACACAATTACACAGGTGTAGGTTACAGGAAACTGATTTTCTTTTGTTTTCCTTTTGCTTTTCCTTTTGTCCCCTGTAATACTTCAGTAGTTGACACCTCTGAGGCCCACTGAATAGCAGAGGTGTCTGAGGTGTCTGAGGCCCACTGAATAGCAGAGGCAGGGCCGGAGCTATAGGGAGGGCGAACAGGGCATTTGCCCCTGGGCCCAGGGCACTCTTGCATTAGTGGTGGGGGCCCAATTGTGATCTTGTCAGGTCATATAGGGGGCCCGATAAAGTGTTTTGCCCTAGGGCCCTATGTACAATTGTTCCGCCACTGAGCAGAGGTGTCTGAGGCCCACTGAATAGCAGAGGTGTCTGAGGCCCACTGAATAGCAGAGGTGTCTGAGGTGTCTGGGGCCCACTGAATAGCAGAGGTGTCTGAGGCCCACTGAATAGCAGAGGTGTCTGAGGCCTACTGAACAGCAGGTGTCTGAGGTGTCTGAGGCCCACTGAATAGCAGAGGTGTCTGAGGCCCACTGAATAGCAGAGGTGTCTGAGGCCTACTGAGGTGTCTGAGGCCCACTGAATAGCAAAGGTGTCTGAGGCCTACTGAGGTGTCTGAGGCCCACTGAATAGCAGAGGTGTCTGAGGCCCACTGAATAGCAGAGGTGTCTGAGGCCCACTGAATAGCAGAGGTGTCTGAGGTGTCTGGGGCCCACTGAATAGCAGAGGTGTCTGAGGCCCACTGAATAGCAGAGGTGTCTGAGGCCTACTGAACAGCAGGTGTCTGAGGTGTCTGAGGCCCACTGAATAGCAGAGGTGTCTGAGGCCCACTGAATAGCAGAGGTGTCTGAGGTGTCTGAGGCCCACTGAATAGCAGAGGTGTCTGAGGTGTCTGAGGCCCACTGAATAGCAGAGGCGTCTGAGGCCCACTGAATAGCAGAGGTGTCTGAGGTGTCTGAGGTGTCAGAGGCCCACTGAATAGCAGAGGCGTCTGAGGCCCACTGAATAGCAGAGGTGTCTGAGGCCTACTGAGTAGCAACTCCTCCTCCTCTGTCTATGTCTCTTTCTCTCTCCTCCACAGCCTACCATGGCATCCTCTTCCCATCTCCTCAGTGGAGGTACCTCCGCTCCTCCTCTTCCCACCTCCTCAGCGGAGATGCCAACTCCTCCTCCTCCTCTCTCTTCAGTGGTGGTGCCAACTCCTCTTCCTCCTCCTCTGCTGTTCCTCCCTATTGACGACCCTCCTCTACCTCTTTCTCTCTCCTCCAAAGCTACAGTCTCCCCATGTCTGCCCACATCCTCATCTCCTCCTCCTCCTTCATCTAACTCTCTCCTCTCTCTCTCCTCCACAGTCTCCCCATGTCTGCCCACCTCCTCAACTCCTCCTCCTTCTCTGCCATCTAATCCTCATCTAACTCTCACCTCTATCTCCTCCACAGCATCCCCATGGCGTCCTCCTCCCATCTCCTCCTCCATCTAACTCTCTCTCCTCTCTCTCTCCTCCACAGCATCGCCATGGCGTCCTCCTCCCTCCTCCTCAACTCCTCCTCCCCCGTCACGTCTTTCCTCAGCGGAGGAAACCCCATCATCTCCTCCTCCCACCTCCTCAACTCCACCTCCCTCCTCAGCGGTGGTGTCAACTCCTCCTCCTCCTCCTCTCCTGTTCCCGCCTACATCGACCCTTGGCAGTCGGAGACGTCTCGCGTGCTGCAGATGGTTGCCACGGTGATCATCATCGTGGTGGGCGTGCCCCTCAACCTGCTGGTGGTCTGGGTGCTGGGGGTGAAGCGCGTCATCCGACGACCAAACCTCTCCGTCGCCGACGAGACGCGCACGGCCAGCAGCTTCCGGGTGGGTACAGAATGTACAGAATCACACACACACATTTATTATTATTATTTCAGGTGTATGTGATGAACCTGGTATTATTATTGTCATTATCTTTATTATTAATCATGATCATCATCATCATCATCATTATTATTATCATTATTATTATTGTTATATTCCTGGTGTACGTGGTGAAACTGGTTATTATTATTATTAGTATTATCATGAAGGTGTAAACTATGTGGTGAATCTGCCATTATTAAATTATCATTATTATTATTGTTATTATATGATTATCATTAATATTATGATTGTTATAATATTGCAGGTGTACGTGGTGAACTTGGCTCTGGCTGACTTGGTGTTGCTGCTCCGCACGCCGCTCATGTTCGGGTACCTGGCACACCACTTCTCATGGCCCCTCGGCATGCACGCCTGCCGCCTGGTGAGACATCTTATTTTATAATTATATATTATTGTCTATATACCACTTCTCATGGTTGCTTGGCATGCCACGCAGGCCGCCTGGTAAGACATCTTACCGGTATTTTATGTAAAGGTTAACGTTCGTCGAGAAGGTCGCTACCGTGGAATAGCAGCACGACAGAGAGAATCTTTAGACCGGAGGGGTCTTGTTCTCTCTGAAGTGCTGCTATTCCACGGTAGCGACCGACTCGCCGAACGTTAACCCGCTTATTATATGGATATACTTAAATGATTCACACATGGTGGGGACATTTCTTTAGGCCTATTTAATGTTAAGTTTATTATAGTTTTTCATGTCAAAAGATTGTTGCTGCGCAAAACAAAACTGGAACACCGCTAGGCAACAGTAGGTAGCCAGGACAACAGGTGTTGTCTATCACAGCAGCTGATTAGAGTCTTGTTGAAAAGTCGCTTTAGCAGTGAAAAGTCTTGTTGCCATTGACAGCGGTCTGTTATAGACCAACCCGTCCGTTATCGAAAAATAAAAGACGTGCGAACGTTGGGGAGCCCCGTTGAAATGAATGGAGCATTCGACCGATGATATCACACTGTGTAATAAGTAAGGGTTAACGTTCGGCGAGAAGGTCGCTACCGTGGAATAGCAGCACGACAGAGAGAATCTTTAGACCCCGACGCGGAGCGGAGGGGTCTTGTTCTCTCTGAAGTGCTGCTATTCCACAAAGCGACCGACTCGCCGAAAGTTAACCCGCTTATTATATGGATATACTTGGATTCACACATGCGGGGACATTTATTTAGACCTATTTAATGTTAAGATTGTTGCTGCGCAAAACAAAACAGGCCGTTGTGGAACAACGCTAGGCAACAGCTAGGTAGGCTAGCCAGGACAACAGGTGTTGCCTATCACAGCAGCTGATTAGAGTGACAAAAGACCGGACCCCCTGCGGAGTGATATGAAACATTCGCTTTAGCCACTGACTTGTAGGCTATACAAGCCAGTGGCTTTAGCAGTGAACGTCTTGTTGCCATTGACAGCGGTAGCCAGGACAACGGGTGCTGTCTATCACAGCAGCTGATTAGAGTCNTTAGTCAAGTTCATTGTGTATTTTTGCTGGATTTTTATGGGGATTTGGAAAACTATACATTTTTGAAAAGTAGATAGTATAAGCAATCAGAAAAACAATGTTTCCATTTGCACAGGTGGCGGCCATCTTGGATTTTTCAAAATGGCGTCCGAAAAACCTATATCAGCTTCTGAATAAGTTAGAACATTGATTTTAACTGCTTAACCAACATTTTCAGGGTCACTGAATCTAATGGTGTTAGTTTTATTGTTGTCAGACATTTTGTTACCACACCAATTTATTTGAACTATTGATTTATAGTATTTATGAGTAGATGGCCCACCATTTCAAACATCCCAGCTTGAATGTGCAAAACTGGTACAGTTTACATGTCCACCATTTTGCTGTACATGTACAGGCTTGCCTGTGCAAATCTCACAGCTACATTGTATCCAGTATACAGGAGCAGCGCCACATAGTGAATGTTTTGAGTGTCAACAGGTGTTCAATTTTTTCATTTGGGGGAATCCTTCAGCATGCATGCATTTTCTGTATGATAATACTGGAAACTGACTGCAAGACAGAGTGACAAATCAATTGGTGTTATTAATATTATTAATGCACATACGAGTATGTCATTAACTGGTGTTGGTGAGTGTGCTTTAGTGTAACAGTGAGGGTTCTGTTTGCTGTTTGTTCTGGTTATATTCATGGGTGAAGAACATCGAGGTGAACAAGAGATTTGTCAAGCCCATGAGCTCATTAACTGGAAGCTGTATATTCTATGCCAGTCTGATGATGCCAAGACGGTGGTTCTGGTCCAGAATCCAAGATTAGACACTAATGGACATGTACGAGAAGTAGTTCAAGAGAGGGTCAGTCTGAGTGATTGGGACCATGTTAAATCCAAAGACGACTGCAGAACTGCACAGCTGAGACACCAGGGACACAGAAAGCAGTCTAGCATCTCTCCTGTCACTCAGGTGCAACCAACAAGGTTCAAATACAGCATGCAAGCAACCAACATGCACATCATTTCTACAGGACGGTGCACAGCCAAGAAGCGTGGCAAGAAGAGAGGATGAACAGAAATGGATGACCCAGGCCCCTCAACATCTAATTCTTCTCCACTCCACTCGTCAAGAAACAAAGCTCCATCTGCCAAAACGCAGATGGTGAACTACTTTATCTGGTCAGAACTGCAAATGCCGGAAAATCTCCAAAGGCTGCTTTGGAACAGTCCCAGAATCTCACACTCAAAACTAGACTGAACACCCGCATCTCAGCAGATGATGCACATGCAATTGATGTATGATATCACAAAGATTGTGGGAGAAAACATGTGTCATGTACGGCGAGACTCAGGCCTGACAGAAATACAACTCTCAAAGAAGCCTTGACGTTAACATGTCTGCTTGAGCTGATCAACCGTATTGATGTGGAAACACAAAACAAAGCATGGACATCATTGAAAAAAATGTATGTCAACATGCTTGATTCAGAAGCCTTGGAGAATCATGAACTTGCATTCAGTAGAAAGTGGCCGAAAGAGAGACACACCCTTGCTAGTCTGTACAATTCAGCTGGGACATCATTGATGTTGCTGGATACTTGTATGGCATCTGTTCCCTGGCCTGCCTTGGTGAAGGTTGCAATGTTTGTCCTTGTCACCTGTGCTGCTTTGTAAATTGCTTTCATGTTATCATATTCATCAGTTGTCATTGCAGCATGAACCATGTCTTCTTCACATGATTCTGGATAGTATGGACTTTTGACTTCTTTAGGTCATTTAGAACAGACAGATTTCAGTTATGGCAAGACTGTGAGGATTCTCTTTTTCAGCCACTTTCTACTGAATGCAATCTTTGTGATATTGGACAGCAATTGAATGTGCATCATCTGCTGAGATGCTGGTGGTCATTCTTGTTTTCAGGGTGGGATTCTGGGACTTTACAGCAGCCTTTAGAGTTTTACTGCCATTTGCAGTTTTGACCTGATAAAGCAGTTCACTATCGTCCTTTTGGTAGAAGAAGCATGGTTTCTTATCGAGTGGACTCGTACGAAATCTTGTGGATAGTGGAGAAGAATCAGATGCTGAGGTGCCTGGGTCAGTCATTTTTCAGTCATTTTTCGAGACTTGGTCTGACCAAGTCCATAACAATTAACATTTCCCAAACGGCATGGTTGATCTGCCTCCTTAGGTTTGCTACTGGTTGACTGTTGTCCGACCAAGTGAGTGGAGTTCCCGATTTTTTTTAGATCAGAAACAATATTTACATTTCTCTTGGCCTGCCTAGAAGCAGTGCAGAAGGTGCTGCATCACTGGGAGGTTGTGGCCTGTCTAGTGCAGTTCTGCAGTCGTCTTTTGATTTTAACATAGCCCCCATCACTCAGACTGGCCCCCTCTTGAACTACTTCCAGTACATGTCCATCGGCGTCTAATCTTGGATTCTGGACCAGAACCACCTTTTGGCATCGTCAGACTGGCATAAAACACACAGCTTCCAGTTAATGAGCTCATAATGCTTGATAATGCCTCTTGTTCACCTCGATGCTCTTCACCCATGATTATAACCAGAACAAACAGCAAACAGAACCCTCACCGTTACACTCCACCACCATCACCAACACCAGTTAATGACAGCATGTGCATTAACAATATTAATAACACCAATTTATTACTTGATTTGTAACTGTGTCTTGCAGTCAGTTTCCAGGATCATCATACAGAAAATACATGAATGCTGAAGGAAGGCAAAAGGCAAAAATTTAACGCCTGTTGACATTCAATATATTCACTACATGGCACTGCTCCTGTTTACTGGATACAATGTAGCTGGTATGAGCTTTGCACAAGCAAGCCTGGATATATACAGCACAATGCTGGACACGTAAACTGTTTTGCACATTCTAGCTGGGATGTTTTGTATGGTGGGCTTGACAGACATGCATCTACTTGTAGATACTGTACAGTAAATCACCAGTTCAAATAAATTAGCATGGTAACAAACTGTCTGAGAACATTAAAACTACCACCAGTAGATTCAGTGACCCTGAAAATGTAGGTTTAGCAGTTTGAATCAATGTTTTAGCTCATTCAGAAGCTGAGATATTGCAAAATTATGGTTTTTCGGAAGCCATTTTGAAAAATCCAAGATGGCCGCCATGCAGACATTTGTGCAAATGGAAACATGGTTTTTCTGATTGCTTATACAATATACTTTTCAAAAATGTATAGTTTTCCAAATCCCCATAAAAATCCAGCGAAAGGTTCAGATCCAAACGTAATGAACCTGACTACTTGTTGAAAAGTCGCTTTAGCAGTGAAAAGTCTTGTTGCCATTGACAGCGGTCTGTTATAGACCAACCCGTCCGTTATCGAAAAATAACAGACGTCCGAACGTTGGGGAGCCCCGTTGAAATGAATGGAGCATTCGACAGATGACGTCACAACCATATAATAAAATGTGATATTATCTACAGGTGATGTTCCTGAGTGTGATGTGATGTGATGTTCCCTACAGGTGATGTTGCTGCGAGGGCTGGGTAGAGCGCTGCCTGTGTAATGTGATGTAATGTAATATGATGTAATATAATGCGTGCCTGTTGTGTGCGGTGGCGGTGGAGAGGTGCCTGTGTAATATATTGTGATGTTCCCTACAGGTGATGTTCCTGAGTGTGATGTAATGTAATATATTGTGGTGTTCCCTACAGGTGATGTTCCTGCGAGGGTTGGGTCTGTACGCGGCGGCGTGTCTGCTGTGTGCGGTGGCGGTGGAGCGGTGCCTGTGTAATATGATGTAATGTAATGTAATATGATGTAATATAATGTGATGTTCCCCTCAGGTGATGTTCCTGCAGGGTTTGGGGCTGTACGCAGCGGCGTGCCTACTGTGTGCGGTGGCGGTGGAGCGCTGCCTGTGTAATATAATGTAATATAATGTAATGTAATATAATGTAATGTAATATAATGTATTGTAATATAATGTAATATAATGTGATGTTCCCTACAGGTGATGTTCCTGAGAGGGCTGGGGCTGTATGCGGCGGCGTGCCTGCTGTGTGCGGTTGCAGTGGAGCGGTGCCTGTGCCTGCTGCGTCCGGTCTGGGCGAGTCTGAAGCGTCCGCGTTGGGCCGTGCCCCTCGCCTGCGGAGTGCTCTGGCTGCTGGCATTCTGCCTCGCCGCCCCCTACCTGCGGACAGCGGTACTGAAGGAGATGGGGGGCAAGATGCAGTGCCTGGAGAGCGACCCGGTAAGCTCAACATGGCGTCACGACAGAGCGGAAAGATGACACACTGATTAGAACCGACTAAAGATGGTGCGCTGATTTGAACCCACTAAAGATGACACGCTGATTTGAACTGAGTATCGTGTGTGTGCTCTATTTTGCAAGTGAAGGCGTGCTCCACAACGCCCTGTGACAGCTTAGGTGGTTTAGGGATGAATTTGGACTTGGCACAATTTCGCAAGGAATTTGCTATTCCCTTTCCTTATTTTGCTGTTCTTGGCAAAGTAAAGCAGCAGAAACATTGCTTTACTGACAGGTTAGGCTTAGGGATGGCTTTGGTCAGGGACCAGCAGAACATTTTTGAGTTTAGCAACATAAATTCGCTGTGGCAAAATAAAATCGCAGACACACGATGGGAAAAGTGCATGAAAGTGCTTTGCCGTTGCGTTTGAGGAGCACAATCAAAAGGTATCGCACCACAACGCAGAAAGCACTAGCGTGCGATACATACACTAAAACATGACGTCAGCCAGGGTAGGTCGAGGTCAAGTCAAGGTCAGGGTCAAGGTGAAAGTCAAGTGAAGTCAGGTTTATTGCGATTGAGTCCGATCCAAAAGGTCAATCATAGGCGTGCACAGATATGTATTATTTATTATTATTATATGGTGTGACGTCATCGGTCGAAAGCTCCATTCATTTCAACGGGGCTCCTCAACGTTCGCACGTCTATTATTTTTCGATAACGGACGGGTTGGTCTATAACAGACCTCTGTCAATGGCAACAAGACTTTTCACTGCTAAAGCGACTTTTCAACAAGACTCTAATCAGCTGCTGTGATAGACAACACCTGTTGTCCTGGCTACCTAGCTGTTGCCTAGCGGTGTTCCACAACGGCACTGTTTTGTTTTGCGCAGCAACAATCTTAACATTAAATAGGCCTAAAGAAATGTCCCCGCCATGTGTGAATCATTTAAGTATATCCATATAATAAGCTGGTTAACTTTCGGCGAGTCGGTCGCTTTGTGGAATAGCAGCACTTCAGAGAGAACAAGACCCCTCCGCTCCGCGTCGGGGTCTAAAGATTCTCTCTGTCGTGCTGCTATTCCACGGTAGCGACCTTCTCGCCGAACGTTAACCCTTACTTGATGTATTAATCCTTTATTTAGCCAGGATTATCCCATTGAGACTAAGTGTCAAAATGCCAGCCAAAGTTCCAGACATAGTCACACACATTAACACATAACAAGGAAAATAAACGTACATAAAACACGAGTAACTCTAAAAGCAATGACATTCCTCTGTGTAGTATGAAGTATGAATTGCTCTACTAAAAGTCTCCAATGACGACAGAGACTCTATACTCAATGTAATCTGCAACACATTCCAGAGATGTGGAGCAAGAAAAGAAAAGCCTGTTTTCCCCAGTTCAGTAAGAGGTGAGAGACTGTAGTTAACAACTCGTCTGAGGAACGTGCTGTACTATATGGTGAGGTGCGAAGAGTCAGAAGATCACAGATAAAATGGGGAAGTTTACACAACAATGCTTTAGCAATAAGAAGTAGCATGTGCAATATCCGTCTTAAATGCAAAGATGGCCATCGAACTTCAGAGTACAGAGCACAGTGTTTGGTTCTTGAGGGGGCCCCTCGTGTTACAAGCAAGGTTGCCAGGTGAAACTGGTGATTGCTCAAAACCCGCCTGGAATCAAATTGAACTATGGATTTCTATAGATATAAATTTGGAGACTGGAGCCTGGAAACACATATACGCTGCCTTCAGGCTTTTGAGATTTGAGGGTTTTTTAACAATTAAAAATGTGGATATGGTAGAGCTGAATGAACACATTCTAATGCAAAATGAGGGTCTTCACTTTTAAATACAACTTATTTCAAGTTTGTATGTGCTTCAGAGGCTGAGATACTTAGGATTGAATAGGCAGAGGGCACCCTTTCCCAAAAAGGGCCTAGGCCAAAATGCGGTAGCTCTTTGAGTGCCATGGACTTGAAAACGAGTCTTTTCAGAATGTATGGCACAGTGCCAAAGACTTGATATCAAGTCATTTGCGTTTTTTTTTTATGGGGGGTGGGGCCTAACACGTTTATCTGGTATGTTTGTTGTTCAGATGGACAAAGAACTCAATTTTTTATGGCTCTTGAAAAAACACTCAGTAACACTTTCTATGAAGCCCATATCTATAGCGCATTATGAGCGCATTTATAACAACTTATAATGCACATCATAATTAATCATAGTGCATTATGACAGTTATAATGTATTATAAGCCCCTTCACTGCCTGTAGTTTGTAACCATTCACGAGCAGTCAAAACACCCTAAGATTTATAATGCTTTATAAGCTAGATTTATAGTTATTCATGACTGTTGATATACTCCATCATGAAGCGTTTTGAGTGTAGTCATAATGCACTATGATGACGATGCGCATTATAAGTTGTTATAAATGTGCTCATAATGCGCTATAGATATGGACTTCATAGAAAGTGTTACCCAAACACTCAATTGTTGAAAAAAGCCTGACAACCCCCTGGTCTGAATTTGAAAATGGCTGGCACTCAATGGGTTAAATAGGGACGAGGTGGTGCTAAAGCACCTGCCCTTTTTACTGGACAAAAAAAGGCCCTTTTTGGAAGCTTTTTTTTGTCACTATCAGTGGTGTAGCCTACGTAGAACGTGGGTATACGGAGTATACCCACTTCAAAATTTCAGGGATTTCAGTATACCCACTTAAAATTGATTGATCCATTATTTAGAATAGCACAAATATATACAGTATACCCACTTCAAAAAATGCTCAAATATACAGTATACCCACCATAAAAAAGTAGACTACACCACTGGTCACAATGTACTGTGGTCCATGTTTGACATGATAATCTACAAATGTTTCAGCATCTTAAGCATGTGACAATAATGCCCTGATATAGACCAAATTTGGGTCTTTATCAGGGCATTACACCCAATAGCCTAGTGAGGCAGCCGGAAGTTGCACATGTCATGTCATGTCAAGTTAAGCCAAGTCACCGTTATTGGCAGTCTCAGCTGGTAAGTCACGTCAAGTCAAGTCATTGTCAGTTTCTTCATATGCACAGGTCATAGCAGGAAACTAAAATCGTGTTTCTCTCCAGCCCATGCAAAGACATGGACATACCACACACAGGCCTGACATAGGCTACATGACAGTAGGCTACATTAAAGTGCAAGACAAGGCCAATCACAGTGTATGTACCATTTTATAATAGAAATGTAATAAAAAATAACAATGTAATAAGTTAAGTTAATAAGTTCAGTAATACATAACAATGGAAACATTTAACATTTGAAACATGTAGCCTAAATGTAAAATATGTAAGACTGTGGAGAGAGTAAACACGGCATCATGACAAATCAGTAAGGCCTAATAACACGCTGATTTCATACGACGTCTGTGTACAACACCTTTGCAAGTTAAAGGGACGCTGTGTGAGATTTTTAGTTGTTTATTTCCAGAATTCATGCTGTCCATTCACTAATGTTACCTTTTTCATGAATACTTACCACCACCATCAAATTCTAAGTATTCATTATGACTGGAAAAATGGCACTTTTCATACATGAAAAGGGGGATCTTCTCCATGGACTGCCATTTTGAATTTCCAAAAATAGCCATTTTTAGCTGCAAAAATGACTCTACTTGGACCATAATAGAAAATATTTGTTTATTACTTAGTAAACTTCCATGTGAATGTCAAATTTGGCAATAGGCAGCCCAGTTTCAATGAGCAGTATAGTTGCAGTACCTTTTTTGACCATTTCCTGCACACTGTACCTTTAAAGCGTAGCTCCACGATGTCCTGTGACAGCTTACAGTATTCATGAAAAAGGTAACATTAGTGAATGGGTAGCATGACTTCTGGAAATAAACTAAAAATCTCACACAGTGTCCCTTTAAATTATTTTATGTGGCCGGCGAGATCATTTCAAATGTATATTACAGTTGGTTCACACACACCATTAATGTATAGAAAATATGACTTGAAGGGAAAATGTTCTGCATTATAGGAATTATGAGTGGGTCCAGACTAGTGTATGGACATACTAGCACATGGAAGTAGCTTGAAGTCTACTGTATGCACAATTTCAGCGTATTTTAAATATTGAATTCAACCCGCAACTTCATATGAGATTCAGATTTTGGCCCTCGGTCAGTTTGAGTTTGACACCCCTGGCTTACAGTTAGGGATGGTTTTGGTCCGGGCATAATTTCACAACAAATTCATTTATTTTGCTTATTTTGCTGTTCTTGGCAAAAGTAAAGCAGAAGAAACATTGCTGTACTGAAAGGTTACACCATGGTTTTGGTCAGGGCACAGCAGAGCACTTTTGCGTTTCGAAATTCACAGACACGGTGGGAAACCTGTGCAAACCTCGTCACGTGACAAAAGTCTTTTCCCGCTGCTTTTGAGGAGCACGACGCACCATGAAAAGGTGTTGCACCACAACGCAGAATGTACAAGCGTGAGATACACACGCCTACGCATGTAGCCAGTCTGCCAGAGGAGGCATTGCATTTATGCTGCTCATTGCTAAATTTGATCTTTTTTTCATGAACATTTACTAGTACGTTTTCACCTATTTGGGGGCCCTAGACGAAATACACACAGGAGCCCATTTGAATGAGTTTTGCTGGTATTTACCATGGCAGGGCTGACTATTGGGGGGCCCTACAGAGGGCAGATTTTGGTGGGGCCCTAGGCAATTTCCCAGTCTCCCTATTGGTAAAACCGGCCCTGTATTCAACCATTGAAACATTTCCCATTTCAGAAAGACGGCACCCCCACGGGCTACTTCGTGACGGAGACCATCTTCGGCTTCCTGTTACCGGTCACCATCTTCCTGTCCTGCAACATCCTGGTGCTCATCACCGCACGCCGCGCTGAGGGAGGCGGGATGATGTCACCCACGGCAACCGGCTCCTTGGCAACCTCAGCAGGGTCCACGGTGACGTCGCCTGTGCTGCTGTCTCAGGTGCCTATTTTTTCCATCTTCTTTGATTGTGACCCACCTGTCATAAGGCCTGCTGTGTATCTGTATGTCTTGGAATGTTCCTTTGGGCATTTATGTGTTGCATGCAGGGCTTTGAACCATTATTTTTTTCCAAACGTTCCGTTCCGAACAGAAACGGAATTATAACGTTTCCGGTTATGCGTTCCACCAATAAATTGACGTTCCCGAACCGGTTAGAACAGAAAAATATTGTTCCCGGAACGGTTAATTTCGTTCCTATCAGCTGATTACTCCCATAAGCCTAACTGACGTTAATTAACCAAGAAAGACGGAAGTGCAAATGAGTCAGCCTACATTCCAAACTGTTTATTCAAGCAGATGAAAAGAATATCCTCCAGAATTTTGTCATTTAGGGACGACCTAAGCGGTGAAGCGGAGAATAAACCTCAATGATGAAAATGCACGCTCCATGCTGACTTGGGTCACGGGGAGCGCTATGATGGACATTATGAGTTTGTGCATATTTAAAGCGGCCATGGATGCCCAATAACGTCGAACATTCTTTGTGCGCTTTACATGCTCTTCTCTGCAATGTCTTACAATGATGCAATGGAAACTTTGCCCTTTTGTATGACAGCGATTTCTCTTATTTAAGATGTGGAGAGGAGACTTTGTAGTCCACAACTCTCTCTCCATTCAGTCAGAGAATGTCTGATGTCACACAGGACGTGAACCTCAGCCGTCATGGTAACGTGCGCAGGAAAATAATTGTTTGTTTGAGGAACAGTATTAACCGGTATTAACCGGTTACCATTATTTTTAAATAAGTGTTCCTGTTCCAGAACATAAAAAATAATAAAGTTTCCGGTTTCGTTTCTGTTCCCTGTAAAATACAAAAAGTTCCCGGTTTTCGTTTTCGTTCCTTGAACCGGTTCAAAGCCCTGGTTGCATGTGTATTTTGTGTAAGCTAGAAGACGCCACAAGCCCAGAGTAGGGCAGGAGTTAAGAAAATGGAATGTACAGTATTTAACCCTTAATTTGTACTAGTTAATAGTGGTATCAAAAATAATTGATTCGGCAATGCATCGCAATGCAGGGCAGAACAATTCAATAATCGATATGGCAAATGCCATAATCGATGCAGCATATTTTTCTGTTTTCAATTACTTCCATGGGCAAAAAGTTCCCGGAGAAAATGACCTTAGAAAAAAACAAAATGAAAGTGAAGCACCACAAAAGCACTGAAAACTGCAGGACTGATACACACAACAGCTTATAAAATAATATTGTTCAGCATCTGACTGCTTGAAATGCCTCATGACTGATGAAAGATTTGCCTTGCTTTCAGTAAAAATGTCATGTATTGTAGAATCGGACTGAATCGAGTCGATTCGAATCAAATCCTCCCAAATCCTAATCAAATCGAATCATAAGGGCAGTGCCAATGCACACCACTAATAGACTCTACTCCACTCCACTCCACTAGGTGTCGACGATGCCGGGAGGTGCTGCCCAGAGCCTGACTAACCGGCGGCTGGGGCGTCTGTACCGCGTCCTGCTCCTCACCATGCTGCTGTTCCTGGTCTGCTGGGTGCCGTACTTCTGTTTCCGCCTGATGCGCTGGGTAACGGGCACGCGGCCGCACCTGCGCCACCTCAACCTCACGGCCATCAGGGGATACTACGTCTCGCTCTTCCTGGTCTACGTCAAGAGCATGCTGAACCCCATCATGTACGTGTTCGCCGCGCGGGGGCTGGGCCGGACGATGCGCGCCTCGCTGCTCTCCGCCGTGGAACGCGTCTTCAACGACGAGAACTCGGAATCCATGAGGAGGAAGTCGCTACGCAGGAAAGACTCTCAGTTCTGATTGGAGCAGGAGGGTGGACTCACATTTCTGATTGGCTCTGGACAAGGCGGGAGGAAAGAATACCAGTTCTGATTGGGTCTGGACAAGGCGGGAGGAGGGACTCTCAGTTCTGATTGGATCTGGACAAGGCGGGAGGAAAGAATACCAGCTCTGATTGGGTCTGGTTGAATGGGTCTGACTGGACAAGGTGGACCCCTAGTTCTGATTGGCCGGGACAAGAGAATTCAACTTCTCATTGGCCACAACAACAAGAGAATCCATGTTCTAATAGACCCCTTTAACTGTTTACAGATGTGATGACATCGGGCTGCGCGCATATTGCTGGAGTAGAATCGTGTGTACCGCACATTTGTAAAGAAAGTAGCTGAGACCAGTGTTTTTTCCGAAATAAGAAAATGGATGGTCACGATAACTTCAGATATGAAGTGGGCGCCACAGACACAGGCATTCCTGATGGTGTTCTCAGTCCAGTCGGTACATTTACTTTCTAACCAAAAACATCTCCTATGCTTCTGGAACAGCCTATTCTCTCTCGGAATAGCGTAACAAGTGTACTTTTCAGGATCTCTATTTTTACAACCGCTTCACGCGCTTCAGGACGCCATGTCTTCTCTCTTCATGGTCGGCACGGTCTGTCTGTTTGTGAGTGTGCGTCTGAGCCAACCATGTGCATTGTCAGTGACGAAGATGTAACTTCTAAAGGGGTCAACTGCTGATCGTCACAGGACCTGAGGAGTTGATATTACTGAGCTGAGTATTAGGAACGTTTTCAATGAACTACAACCTTTTTGTTAGTGTTTTTTCCCTTACTGCCTAAAGTTGCCATGAACTATTTGAGGCTTCTTTTTTTTCTTTTTTAAAGAACTATTGTTGAGTGTGTGGGGATTGCAACAGCAGGGAGGAGAACCTGGAAGCACAAGCCTAAAATCACAGCAAGTTGGAAAAAACAAACAAACTGTTACTCTGAATGTATTTGTGTCATTATGCATTATTTGTTTTATCTGAAAGAAAGAAAGAAAAACAGTCTTATTTTTGTAAATGTTTTATATTTTGATATGCAAAGAATATATTACAATAATAAAAATACAAAAACTTGAAAAGGATTGCTGACTGGAGAAGGAGAAGACATAAGGGTTAAGTTACATAACATAACTGTGAAACGCAACAAAGTTCCTTTTTTTCTTCTCACTGAGAAATAATGTTTCGGTAGAAACTTAGTGAAGATTGTGCACATCCCAGGAAAAAATACAGGATGCAACGCTGACTGTAGCTTTCTGAGTGAGGAGTCTGCACATTTAAAATCCTTAATTTTAATTATTATTAATTAAAATCCCTTTTTAAAATTATCATTATTATTATTTCATGGCTGGATCCAGCATAAAAAAAGAAAGAAAAAAAGATTTTAAGTGTGCAGACTCCTCACTCCAAATGCTGTAGAAACTTTGAAATCTTTTGCAATGCAATGCAACCTCCACGAGGCCAGCTGAACGCTTCACTGAACCAGTCAGTTTCAGTACATCATTCGTCCTACAGTCTAAACTCTAAACAATAGAGAGTGTAGGTATTCGTCCTACAGTCTACAGCCCAAACACACTTAACACTCAACTTCAATTCTTAACACTTGAAGACACTTACTAACAAGAGGGAGAGGAGGAATTGAAGCACTGAGAGTGCAGGCTAGGGACTCCAGTGACATACTAAATTTGTGTTTCTCAACGGGGGCGTTTGGGAGCTCTTGGGGGGACATTGAGAAGGATATATCTGAAAGGGGGCAGTGCCTAGTTGCCATTGGGGAGCATTAACCTGTTTATATGTTTATACTAAGGGGGGCTGTGTCGGGCTTATGATAATGTCAAGGGGGCACTGGGAGGGTAGTGATGAGGCCAAGGGGGGCGTTGGCTCTAAAATGGTTGAGAACCACTGCACTAAGGGATCATGAGAAGATGGACCACACAAGTGTTGTGTTTGCAGCTAGAGCAGCGTCCATTCACATAATTCTGGGATAGGCTGTTAGATAGGAGCACAGATGACCACATAGTGATGGAATATTGATGGTCCATGAACATCAACACACAGAGACAGTCAACAAGAAACAGGAGACAAACCAGTAACAGTTAGTTAGGTGCATGCTCAACACATGGGCATCTTCTTTATCTTGGAGACAACAAAATGTAATGTAGCGGGAATCTGGGTGGTAAGGTGTGTGTATTCATTGGGACACTACAAGGGGCAAGACTTGATTAGTGATGATGGCATATGGTATCTGTGGATCCAGGAGCCTCTGTACAGTCAGACAAGTCACTTGAGAGAAGACGTATAGAGGCCGCGTGCGATGAATTCTGGGAAATGTAGACGTAAGTTAACTGTAGAGAAGGACAGGAGATGATAAGCGATGGAATATCTTCTGGAGAATATCTCTCGGTGTCCATAAACATGGACTGACACACCACTATGGAGAGTGAGCCTAGATGCAGGGGGTTTCAGAAGGGTGGTTCACTGGGCTGCTTCCAGGAGCAGTCACAAACACTATTGGAGAGGAGGTGGAGGAGGGTCAAAGACGTCCAAAAAGGAATTGTCGTTCAGTGTAACGGTTACCTTCTGCTGACTGTAACTGTAAAAAAAAACAAGATTTTTAAATTGTATCAAGTGAATGACAGCCGAGGCTTTCATGAATTCACTGGGAAAAAAATTAAATAAAAAGAGTCATGTTTTTTACAGTTACAGTCAGCAGAAGGTATCCGTTGTGACAATTCCTTTTTGGACGTCTTTGACCCAGGAGTATAATGGGGCGATGGGTTTTGGGGCATTCAGGTGTAATGTTCACTGGCGTGCTTCATGGGTGGTCTGTTAACTTTCAGTTTTCCAGGTGTGTGTGTGTGTGTGTGTATGTGTGTGTGTTTGTGTTCGTGTGTGTGTGTGTGCTCACTCTGGCAGCTCAGGTGTGTTGTGTGTTGGTTGTGGTTGCTGTGGTGACGCGCAGTTGAGTGTGCTGATTGGCCAGCTCTATGTAGCTGCTCACTGGACGGAGTTCCGGAAGGTTCCGAAGGGCCTTCATTGCCCCGCCCACATCTGGGATCGCCTCCATCAGACGCTCCTGAACACACACACACACACACACACACACACACACACACACACACACACACACACACACACACACACACACACACACACACACACACACACGCAACATATCATATATAACATTAACATATTCTATATTTAACTCAATACAAGACTCACTTACTACATAGTTATTTCATAAACTTGCATACACCACATTCTTTTACATACACTACTAGACTCAAATATCTTTCACAGCAAAAGGGTATTAAATTAACATGCAACATTCTTATGGAGAACCTGAACTATTGCATTCAGAAACAATGCCATGTGATTTGAATTTGTACCATCCTGAAAGTATTCACTCATTCACTTTTTGTACTTTTTAATATATATATTTTTGTGGCTTTGTATGCCTTTATTATTATGGACCGGACAGTAGAGAGAGCCAGGAAATTAGTGGGGAGGGAGTGACGGAGAGGGATTGGCAAATGACCTCGGGCCGGAATCGAACCCGGGTTGCCGGTGTAGCAGTCGAGTGCCCATCCAACTGAGCCACAGCAGGGCCTTATTGTACATTTAAAACCTTAAAGTGATACTGTACCATTTTTGGAAATAAGCTTATTTTACACCACCCCTTGAGTTAAATAATAGTGTTTTACCGCTCTCCTGTACTTTCAACCGTCCTCCTTGTATGGCAATGCAAATTTTACCTCCAACCTAGCAGTTAACATTGAGTCCTATGAGACCAGCTGGCGGCTAACTGGTCTCGTAGGAGTCCATGTTAACTGCTAGCTTGGAGGTAAAATTTGCACTGCCGTACTCAGAGAATGGTTGAAAGTACAGGAGAAAGGTAAAACTCAATTATTTAACTCAAGGGGATGTGTAATATGAGCTTATTTCCAAAAATGGGACAGTATCACTTTAAAACTTTAAGAGGTAGAAAACCCACTGAGCCTGCAGCCAATATACTGACAAACTTTCAGCAGGCAGAATCTAGTATTTGAATAAATTAATGAGTGAGTGAGTGAGAGAGTGAGTGAGGGAGTGAATTTATTTCCTCACACCATCATTGATATTTTTTTCTCTCAATTACACGAGACATACAAAGTTTAACAGAACAGTGGGGAAAAGGTTCCCTAAGGGTCCCTAAGCTCAGAGCAAAGCTTCAGGACAAGGGCATTGCCATGGCAGCAAAAAGAAAATGGTAAATTATACAATAGACTTTAGAGATGCAACAAGCCTTGTGTAATAGCTTTTACTGCTGAGATGACAGAAAGGAAAGTGTGGACACATCCAACAGGAGCAGGGTTTTTACGCAACTTCAACAATAGACTCTCGACCTTGCAGAGTTAGTCAACTTCAACAACTAAACAGTGAGCGAGAGAGAGAAAGAGAAACAGAAGGAACAGTCAAGCACAGGGCAGTCGTGGTGTAATGGGTAGGGAGTTGGACTGGAGATCACAGGGTTGCAGGTTAAATCCCTTCCTCTCTGCATGGCTGAGGTGCCCTTGAGCAAGGCACCTAACTCCACATTGCTCTGTGGACTTTCACCAATACCCTGTAAATATCTCAGAGATTTTCTTCCAGACAAGTTGTTTGGATAGGGATGTTGCATAATGATGTGTTTGGGGCAGCTGTGGTGCAATGGGTAGGGAGTTGGGCTGCAGATCACAGAGTAGCAGGTTGCACGTTCAAACAATCTCCACCCTTACTAATCCCTTCCACCCTCCAAGGCTTAAACAAGGCACTTAGTCCTGCATCTAAAATAACTGTAAGTGGCTTTGAATGAAAGCATCAATCAAGTGTAATGTAATGTAATAATGTCAAGCGTGGGACCATGAAGACATGGGCAGTTGTGGCCTAGTGGTTAAGGAGACTTTCAGCCTTTAAATCAGAGGGTTGCAGGTTCGAATTCCACTCTCTACCACACTCCATGGCTTAAGCTACGTTCACACACACCGCTGCTAGTTACTAGCTTCTCGCTCGCCAACTCGCCACTCTCTCATGGAACGTTCGCTAAATGTTCCCGCGGCTTTAACTGCCAATGCACAGGCGAGAAGTATCAAACTCTGCATTCCAATTGGTTACTCGCTTACTCCCGTCGCTCGAAGTTAAAATATTTTCGACTTGGAATCCGCCCACATCGCATTGCTTGAACACTCATGGCCTACTCGCTTATCATAGACATTATAATGACTTAATTCGCTGAGCGAGTAACTAGCAGCGTCGTGTGTGAACGTAGCTTTAAGTACCCTTGAGCAAGGCATCTAACCAAACCCACAATGCTCCAGGGACTGTAACCAATACAGTGGGTCACTTTGGATACACACATCACCTAAGTGTAGTGTAGTGTAATGTAATGTATAAAAACATCACCTAGTGTAGTGTAGTGTAATGTAATGTAATGTAATGTATAAAAACATCAGCTAAGTGTAATGTAATGTAATGTAATGAAATGTATAAAAACTTCACCTAAGCGTAGTGTAGTGTAGTGTAATGTATAAAAACTTCACCTAAGCGTAGTGTAGTGTAGTGTAATGTAATGTATAAAAACATCACCTAGTGTAGTGTAGTGTAATGAAATGGACAGCGAACAAGCCATGGAAGGAACAACCGAGCATGTGAACATACGAAGGAGACGGGGCGACTGAAGCCTATTGCGTTTGCAAAACTTCAACAATAGACTCTCTCAACCCTGCAGAGCGAACGAGAGACGGTATGAACAGTCAGGCGAGACTGTCTGTGGGCTGCGGACCGCAGACGGGCGATCTAGCAAGTGGGCGATCTAGCAAGTGGGCGAATGACCCGTGTATTGCGCATCCATCCAGGGCTGGACTGGTCATCTGGCATACAGGACATTTATCCGGTGGGCCGCCAGTACTCAGGGGCCTGGGGGCTACTAGCGATCAGAGGAGGCCAGAGTAAAAGTGGAAGTAAAGTTTAAGTCCAACGGCAGCACATGATATTACACAGCTGTTACACCAGTTACTCCATTGTACCTAATGAGGTGGATAGACATTGTTGTCACCGAATAAACCTAAAAACGTAAATAGAAGACCACAAAATTTGATCCAGAGAGCGCAGAATCAGGTACATGAAGTTAGGCCTATTGTCACTCTTTTAATAATAAGGGCAGATGCTGTTGAGGTTGTTTTTTGTTTTGATTTTTCTCCTTAGAGACTGGCCCATCATCTAGATGTGGCGGCCCACTGGGCCCTTTAATAAAGAAAAAAAAGACGCACCTTGAATACATTTTTTTCTTCTTTATTTTTGTGCACAGACGCGTTTCGGCGTGTGCCTTCCTCAGTGCACAAAAATAAAGAAGAAAAGGTGCGCACCCCTTTTCTTTTTTTTGATTCTAAGTATTTATTTGGGACAGCACCCTTAAAAGTTATCAAGAAACCTGAGTGAAGCCTGCTACCTACTTGATTTGCCCTTTAATAAAGACAATGGGCTGAGCTTAGTTGACGCATTTAATCCAAGGCGTCTTAAGTACAGGGTATTGGTTACAGTCCCTGGAGCAGTGTGGAGTCAGGTGCCTTGCTCAAGGGCGCTTCAGCCATGGACGACTGAGGTGGTGGTAAGGGCGGGATTTGAACAGGCACTGGGGACTGGCCCCTTGCACGGGTGAGGCATACATGCAATTTCGTTGTGTGTTCAATGTGTGCTGTGTGACAACAATGACAATGGGAGTTTGGAATTTCCCAGTTGGGCTTTCACTTTCACATATTGGTGTGATTGGTGGGGATGTGTGTATGCCCATGAAATGCCCCAGCCAGAGAGAGTAGAGAGAGAGAGGTTCCATTGGCACATTGTTTCCTGGTTCTATTATGGCCCCCCTTAGGCAGACCTAGGCAGACCTAAGGACTGTTCTATTCAATGCTAGGAGCATTATGACACGCCCCTTTAGGCAGACCGGAACCTGGGCGCGTTAGGTGCCCATAGAAACCTATTATGTTGGCATATCTCTATAGAATATCTCTGCCCCGGCTGTGTTTCGGTTCCAGTTGGTCCCCGATTGCATCCCTCCCATCCCATGACTGCCGGGCATCTTCCCCTTCAGTTACTACACTCCAGCGACACACACCACAGCACTCACCGCCGACAAAACCACACACACACACACACACACACACACACACACACACACACACACACACACACACACACACACACACACACACACACACTTCCTGTTTCGGGGGGAAGTGGCCGTTTCCTCACTTCTTCTGTGTAATGTAATGCTGTTCTGTTCTGTTCAACAGCTTCTAAGGTGCAGACTGAGGCCCTCAGGGTGCACACACACACACACACGCACGCATACACGCACACACACACACACACACACACACACACACACACACACACACACACACACACACACACACACGCACGCATACACGCACACACACACACACTCACACGCACGCACAAACATGCGCACACACACACACACCAACGGATGCACTAACTTGCGCGTGTGTGTGATGATTTACATAGTGTTCACGCACACACGCACGCACACACACACACACACACACACACACACACACACACACACACACACACACGGTACAGGGTGTGTGTGATCATTGATGATTCACATAGAGAGGAGATGGAGTGCACAGTCACACCCATTAATATTTCTATCTGGATGTCTCTCTCTCTCTCACACACACACTCTCTCTCTCTCCCTCTCTCTCTCTCTCTAACACAGAAACACACGGCACAGATGGTGTGATGATCTGCAAAGGGTAGAGATGGTGTACGATCGCCTACTTCAGTAGTTCCCAACCTATGGGTCGGGACCCAACTTATGGGTCGCCAAAGATCCACAGAGGGTTGCGGAGCCCTCTTGATTTTAAGGGGTTTAATTTTAAATATACAGTATATAGCCCATGTTGAATACATGACAAAGCATTTAAATAATATGTGCATAGAAGCAACAAAATGTAAGTGCTACATTAAACATTTGTTCTACATTTGACCAAAGTAAATTTAAGAATAAAATAGCTAAAATGAGTTTTTGCAGGAAACAGAGGGCATCTTGTGGCGTCTCTTGTGCGGGCGGGCGCTCGTGCGGTTGGGTCACCAAAGCTTACAATAGTAAAAATATGGGTCCCTGAAGAAAAACGTTGGGAACCACTGGCCTACTTTATACCACTGATGGCGTGACATTAACTAGATCACCACACACCTCTAGTCTGACACACCTCTGACACACTTGCCTGTTTATGTTGACGTCTATGTGTGTGTACATACAGTAGGTGTGTACAGGACGCCCTGCACTGTACATAGAGTACCCCCTGGCCTAATGTTGCACACACACACACACACACACACACACACACACACACACACACACACACACACACACACACACACACACACACACACACACACACACACACACACACACACACGGTACCGTACACCCTGGCCTAATGTTGGAATGGATGCAAGCCAGTGGTGTAGTCTACTGTTTTGTGATGGATAGATACTGTATATTTGTGCATTTTTGAAGTGGGTATGCTGTATATATTTGTGCTATTCTAAATAATGGATCAATCATTTTTACCCCTGAAATTTTGAAGTGGGTATACTGCGAATACTGTACCTACTGTACCACGTAGACTACACCACTGACCAGGGTTGCCAGATGATGCTGTTGATTTCCAGCCCAAAACACGCCTGGAAGCACTAAATCCCGGCCAATTTGGACTAAATTCTACTGATTTCTATGGCCAGAAATTAGAAAACCCCACCCAAGTGCCATTTTTACCCGCAGACGTGCGTCCTAAGCAGGCGAATTGGGCAGGACGCCACCCAATCTGGCAACACTGCCACGGATGCAAGTGTGTGCCATATGTTTACTGCCGTGTACAGACCAGGAGCGAACGGAGCGAACGAAGCGACGGAAGTCATTATTTCTCTATGGAGGGCACGCGACCTGCGCTACCAAAGCGAATTCGCCAGGAGCGAAGCTTCTTGCGCGACCAGAGCGAATTTTGACGATTAAACTAAATCTAATCGCAGGCGAATTCGCTCTGACGCTGTTCGGCGACAACCAATCGGAACGTCCATATCTCCGAATGTCCCAGGCTGTCAAGCCAGAGCCGTTATGTGATTAGCTGAATCAAACATGTCAATGCTGCGCCTCGGGCGAATACAGCGAATTCAAGGCGAAACTTCTTCTGCTACCCACGCTACCAGGCAGCGTAGTTCGCTCTTGGTCTGGACACGGCATGATGCTGCTGGTGTACCGGGTACTAACAAGCAGGGTTAGGCAGTAGAACGTTAGTAAACCTCCCTCTACTTTGCTAGCACTAAAATGTCATTTACCCGTGTAAAAGACATGTAGATGTGTGTGTGTGAAATGAAAGTGAAAGCCCACCTGGGAAACTCCAACTACCATTGTCATTGTGACACTGCACTCAAGTAAACACTGAACACAACAAAATTGCATTTATGCCTCATCCATGCAAGGAGGCAGCCGTGTGACCGTGTGAAGATGTAAAAACAGACAGACCACACATGACATGTGTGAAGATGAACACACAGGCAGACACGTGTGAAGACATGTAGACCTCACACGTGACCTGAAAAAGGCCGACAGGCCGAAACGTTGTCACATTAAAAACTGTTTATTTAACTTGTGAGTGTGCGGCACCTCTCTCCTTCTACATAGACATGTAGACCAGACATGGGTGTGAAGATGGAGAGACATGTGCACACATGTTCACACAGACTTGTGTGTGTACGGACACGTAGACATGTGTGGAGAGAGGCAGATGTGTGTGTGTGAAGAGCCGGGAGATGGCTGGATAAGCTGCCACACACACACACACACACACACACACACACACACACACACACACACACACACACACACACACACACACACACACACACACACACACACACACACACACTGTGGTGTGGTGCTCACATTATGCAATGTCCTTTCTGCAAACCTGTTGTTTTAAGGCAGCAGCAGTGTGAGCGTGTGTGTGTGTGTGTGTGTGTGTGTGTGTGTGTGTGTGTGTGTGTGTGTGTTGACAAGTGAAGAAAGCTGACTTGAGCAAGCCTTGTGCGACTGCGGTAAACTTTTTGTCGGCACAGATGACCACAGGCGACGGGTTTGGCAACTTTCAGGCCCTGGGCACGCATGCAAGCGCACACACACACACACACGCACGCACGCAGGCACGCACGCACGCACGCAGGCACGCAGGCACGCAGGCACGCACACACACACACACACACACACAGGCGACTGCTTAGTCAATTCCCAGGTTTTGACCCACACACACACACACACACGCACACACACACACACACACACACACACACACACACACACACACACACACACACACACACACACACACACACACACACACGCACACACACACACACACACACACTACAGACCACATCCAGGCGACTG
Organism: Engraulis encrasicolus; assembly: GCF_034702125.1. NCBI lineage: Eukaryota > Metazoa > Chordata > Actinopteri > Clupeiformes > Engraulidae > Engraulis > Engraulis encrasicolus. The sequence continues at coordinate 55,411,641 of NC_085868.1, read as the reverse complement.
GTTTGGCTATTCCCAGGCCGTTGCTCTCACAGTAGACACATAGACTATATGGAGATGGCCATGTTGCTCTCACAGTAGAAGAGATTACAGGGGTTCCCAAACTTTATCTTGACAAGGCCCCCATATACTCCCCTTGCTCTCACAGTAGACACATAGACTATATGGAGATGGCCATGTTGTTCTCACAGCAGACACATAGACTGGTGTTATATGGAGATGGCCATGTTGCTCTCACAGTAGACACAGACTATATGGAGATGGCCATGTTGTTCTCACAGTAGACACAGACTATATGGAGATGGCCATGTTGCTCTCACAGTAGACACAGACTATATGGAGATGGCCATGTTGTCACAGTAGACACATAGACTATATGGAGATGGCCATGTTGCTCTCGGGTCAAAGACGTCCAAAAAGGAATTGTCATTCAGTGTAACGAATACCTTCTGCTGACTGTAACTGTAAGAAACACGACTATTTTTATTTTATTTTTTTCCATTGAATTCATGAAAGCCTCGGCTGTCATCCATTCACTTGAAACAATTTAAAAAGCATGTTTTCTTACAGTTACAGTCAGCAGAAGGTATCCGTTACACTGAATGACAGTTCCTTTTTGGACGTCTTTGACCCTCTCACAGTAGACACAGACTATATGGAGATGGCCATGTTGCTCTCACAGTAGACACAGACTATATGGAGATGGCCATGTTGTTCTCACAGTAGACACAGACTATATGGAGATGGCCATGTTGTTCTCACAGTAGACACAGACTATATGGAGATGGCCATGTTGTTCTCACAGTAGACACAGACTATATGGAGATGGCCATGTTGCTCTCACAGTAGACACAGACTATATGGAGATGGCCATGTTGTTCTCACAGTAGACATAGACTATATGGAGATGGCCATGTTGCTCTCACAGTAGACACAGACTATATGGAGATGGCCATGTTGTTCTCACAGTAGACACAGACTATATGGAGATGGCCATGTTGCTCTCACAGTAGACACATAGGCTATATGGAGATGGCCATGTTGCTCTCACAGTAGACACAGACTATATGGAGATGGCCATGTTGTTCTCACAGTAGACATAGACTATATGGAGATGGCCATGTTGTTCTCACAGTAGACACAGACTATATGGAGATGGCCATGTTGTTCTCACAGTAGACACAGACTATATGGAGATGGCCATGTTGTTCTCACAGTAGACACAGACTATATGGAGATGGCCATGTTGTTCTCACAGTAGACATAGACTATATGGAGATGGCCATGTTGCTCTCACAGTAGACATAGACTGGTGTTATATGGAGATGGCCATGTTGCTCTCACAGCAGAATAGATTACAGGGGTTCCCAAACTTCATCTTGACAAGGCCCCCCATATACTCCCCAGTAGGACCTGTCATATTAATAAAAACATTTTAATTTGGAGTGCCTTAGTCAGAGAATTTATTCTAATTTTTTGATCCTGGAAGTACTATACCTTGGACTAAAGAGCACCCAAACCCAAGAAGCCAACAAACTATCTGGATAAGAGCACGCCATACTCCACAAACTGAAAGCCCCCCATATACTGTTCAATTACAGCCAGAGCCCCCTTACATGTTTCGTGCTATACTATATTTTTCGTGCACCCACTTTCACGCTCACAGTCTGTGTGTGTGCCAGTGTCCCATTGGGATATATACAGTGAGTCCAACATGTATTTGATCCCTTGCTGATTTTGTTGGTTTGCCTACTAACAAAGACATGATGAGTCAATACATGTTATGATAATATGTATTCTAATATGGAGAGACAGAATATCAAAAAGAAAATCCAGAAATTAACTGAAGAGAATATATATTAATTTATTTCCATTTCATCGAGCAAAACAAGTATTTGATCCCCTGCCAACTGATTACAGTTCCGGGCCCACAGACCAGATGGGCACTTCCGATCAACTTGTCATCTGAATTAAAGACACCTGTACATACTAAAATGCATAAAAGACACATTGAATCAGCAGAATCAGTCCATAGTATGAGTGAATCAGTCACACTCCAACCTCACCAGCATGGGAAAGACCAAAGAGTGGTCAAATGATATCAGGGACACGATTTTAGACCTGAACAAAGATTAAATGGGCTGCAAAGTCGCAAGAAAGAGACTGGGTATTAATGACCCAGCTGTTGATGCATTTCTTCCAAAATGTGAGGAATACAAAATGACTATCCATCAGCCTGTCTGGGGTTCTATACAAGATTTGACCTTTTGTAGGGATTTGATAATCATGAGAACAGAAAGAAATCACCCTAGAGCTGTACGGGATGAACTAGGCAATGATATCAAAGCTACTGGGACCAAAATCACTGAGAAAACTACTGGTAGCACTTAATGCCACAGAGGTTTAAAATCCTGTAGTGCACACATGGTACCTCTACTTCAGAAGGAACCTGCGCAGTCCCACTTGAGGTTTGCCAACGGACATCAAACTGGTTTAGGATATGATAAGGAGGTGCTGTAGTCAGATGAAACCAAAATCAAGCTGTTTGGCATTATCACAATTCAATGTGTTTTGAGAAAGAGTACTGCTGTCTATGATCCCAAGAACACCCTGCTCACCATCATGCATGAAAGTGGTATCATTATGGTTTGAGGGTGTTTGTCGGGCCAAGGCACAGGACAACTTCACATCGTCAATGAATGGATGGAGGGAGACATGTAATGTGCAATCGTGAGTGCAAATGTCCTTCCCTCCACCACTACACTGAAGGGTGGGCCATTTTTGGATCTCCCAACATGACAATAATACACAACATACAGTCAAAGCAACGAAGGAGTGGCTCAATAAGAAGCATATTAAAGTCGTGAAGTGGCCTAGACAGTCTCCAAATATTAACCCTATAGTAATTCTATGGAGAGAACTGAACCTCCCATTTGCCAAGCTACAGCCACAAACCATTAATGTTTTAGAGATAATGTGCAAAGAAAAATGGGCAAAAATAGTTTCTACTATATGCACAAACATTGTCATTAACTAAAAGAAGCATCTAACCTCAGTGCTAGAAAACTAGGGCTTTGCCACAAAACACGTTATCTTCTTTAGCTAGAGGGGTCAAATACTTATTAGCCTAAATTAAATACAAA
>NC_085868.1:55401001-55403501 GCF_034702125.1 Engraulis encrasicolus | reverse complement strand
ACACACACACACACACACGCACAGTACAGATGTTTCAGTACTTGTACAATGGGACATCTTTCAAAAACACAACGTTAACTAGCCTGGAATATCCCCTGCTGCTTTGCAAGATCACGATCACTCTGGTCTGGGAGACAGCATGGATGCTCCCCTAAAAACGGGGTCCTCAGCAATGCAAGGGAGCCAATCAGAGTGGGGTCCTCAGCAATGCAAGGGAGCCAATCAGAGTGGGGTCCTCAGCAATGCAAGGGAGCCAATCAGAGTGGGGTCCTCAGCAATGCAAGGGAGCCAATCAGAGTGGGGTCCTCAGCAATGCAAGGGAGCCAATCAGAGTGGGGTCCTCAGCAATGCAAGGGAGCCAATCAGAGCCGGGGGGAGGGGTAGATGGCAATGACACGTACCACTTGACAAACAAGTTTGTTTAAATAAACACAACTTACACGATTGGCTAGGGTCTACAAATATGGCAAATGACACATTCGTAATGCCCAATAAATGGCCATGGGCAGCCATAAACCTTTTCCTATGACAAATTGCATAGGTAGTACTGGGAGGCTCGGGTGGCTGGTTCGTTTAGGTGTCAGGAGTTATCCAAGATGGGGCATCGGTCAGAATGCCAGGTAGAGGAATGATGAGGAGACGATGGCATTTCGGTTCTTATAGGTAGTGTAGTATTTACTAAATACCTCAGGATTATATTTACATATAGTGTTGCATTTTCCACACGTTCACAGTGTTTCATCATTGACTGTGTGTGAGAGAATGTCCCATGAGGACTTGAGAAACTAAAGGCAACTTCACTTAAAGGTAATCATTATTATTAACTTGAAGCCGGAGCCTGCCAGGCGTGGACAGCCCTGTTCCTATAACCGGAAGGTGAAGTAGGAAATAACTAAGACGAGATCAGGAGATATTACCGGAAGTACCACTAACATAACATATATATCTTTTTTTTTGTCTTTTTCGACTTTATTTGATAGGACAGTGTGAGAGGTGGACAGGAAGCGAATTGGGAGAGAGACGGGGAGGGGTCGGCAAAGGACCCGGGCCGGGAATCAAACCCGGGTCAGCCGCATGGCAGGCGAGTGCCCTACCGGTTGGCCATGGCAGGGCCACCACCACGAACATAATCAATAAGCGTCCCTGCTTTTCATACACGTAGCCTTCAGGGTATCTCAACTCATCTGTGTTAACCTGGAAACAACTGCAAAGTCACATCGAAGGAACAAGAGCAACAGGCAGCAGTATACTGTTACACAGGTATGTTCTCTCTCCAACACCTCTAACCTACACAAAGGCAGAAAGCCGAAAGCTGAAAATATTCAGGGGAAACTGGTTTGTCTGTGTGTGCGCGAGAAACGGGGGTAATAAATTATACTAAGGGCTTGTGGGAGGTCTGAGTCACCCTATACTCCAGTAATTTGAAAACCGAAACACTATTGTAAGCTGCATGACATCATGCTGAACACACAGAGTGCTGCCAACACCTTCCTTATCAAACACACATTCATACCGGAAATGGAAAATTAATCACGGCTGATTGTGTGGGCTTGTTTGAAACGTGTACACACACAGTATAAGTGTGAGTGAACACCATCTACATCAGGAATGGGGAACTTGTTTTCATTCGAAGGCTCACTTAAAAATTGTATTAAGTCCTCCAAGGGGCCATACTATGTGAACACAAACCAAGATTTCCTCCTGCACTTTAGGCCGATACTGAAGGTAGCAAACTATACAACTGATCCCACATTAGGGCTGGGCGGTATACCGTTTAAAAAAACGTGATAATGGTTTTTACCTACACAAGGTTCACTTTTTGATGAGAGAAGGGTTTTTTTTTTAATTCAAAAAAATTAAAATCGAAATGGAGATTAATTAAAATTCAGGATTTTATCTCATTTTAAAATCTAATTTCAGCCTTTTCTTCAGAAACATTGAGATGTGGGGGGAAATCGCTGCTTATGAAAAAAAATCGTGCAGAGAACCGTGATATTGATTTTCATCAAGAAAACCGTGATACGCATTTTTTCCAGAACCGCCCAGCCCTACCCGACATTCACTAGGTCCCCTGAAAATAAAACTTAATTGTATTGCAAATGTAATTTCTAAGATGTCTTTACAAAACATGCCTGGGTTCCCCATCTACATGTACGTATGCCGATACAGATGAATGGACTCTGTGTGTGTATGTGTGTGTGTGTGTCTGTGTGTGTGTGTGTGTGTGTGTGTGTGTGTGTGTGTGTGTGTGTGTGTGTGTGTGTGTGTGTGTGTGTGTGTGTGTGTGTGTCTTCATGTTTCGCATGTCACCTCCTTACCTCTCCTTCAGGATGTTGAGATGCTTCTGCGTCTCCTCTTTATCTCTCAGCTTCATGGAGAGGACAGAACTGAGGAGGAGGAGAAGAGAAGAAGACAATATGAACTGAGGAGGAGGAGAGGAGAACACAATATGAACTGAGGAGAGGAGGAGGAGAGGAGAACACAATATGAACTGAGGAGG